>NC_133620.1:451480662-451693162 GCF_048593235.1 Sminthopsis crassicaudata
TGGGAACTCCTGGGCCAGGAGAGGAGGAGTGGGGACCTCTGGGAATACAAATCACAGCCATGTAACCAACTTTTACAAGATACTTACTATACACAGGATGTGCTAGAATTGGAGGAGATATACAGACATATAAACTCTAGCTTAGTAGGGGGGACAGGGGACAGCCAGGGGGCACCATAGTGCACAGGCCTGGAGTAGGGAAAATTCATCTTCATGAGTTCAAATCTGGCCCCAGACACTTCTTAGCTGTGTGATCCTGGGCAAGTCATTTAACCCTTTTTGCCTCAGTTTCCTCCTCTGTAAAATAAGCATGTAAATCATGCACACAAATAATCAGTATTATGGTGGTCCCTAAAAGAAAACTTCCAAGACAATCACTAATCAAAAGATTATTTTACTTGCAATGCAAGTGAAATGTCCAGAGAGCCACATCCTTGAGGACAAATAAGCTCGTTTTTTTTCCACAGAACTTCTTTCTCATAGAAAAGCACAAAATCAAAGGACATATTTCATCCATTATGGTTTGCTACTATTGTGTCACAACAAGATACAGTTTTACTAACAGGATACAGAAGAGTGAGTGGAAATCAAACCATTCTAATTGTTAAGAAACATCACAAATACATGGGAGTAAAAATAGTCTCATCACTGAGAAACTTTTTGATTCATCAGATATATTGTTGTTCAGTCATGTGTCTCTTTGTGACGTCCATTGGGGTTTTCTTGGCAAAGATACTGAAATGATTTGCCATTTTCTTCTCCGGCTTATTTTACATATGAAGAAACTGAGGCAAACAGAGTTAAATGACTTTTGCAGGGTCACACCGTTAATGTCTTTGGGGGTAATTGGGGTTAAAAGACTTGCCCAGTTAGTAAGTGCCTGAGGCTGGATTTGACTTCAGGGTCAGTGCTCTATCTACTGCTTTGCCTATCTCTGTCTCCTGAGTCCAGGTTTGAATTCACATCCTCCTGACTTCAGGCCTGGCCACTCTATCCATAGTGTCATCCAGCTGTCCTTCATAAGTTATACATTATGGTCCTTATATATCTATATCCACACACATGTACATAAAAATATATCAGTTTCTTTCCATATATATATATGGAAGAGAGCCACATCCTTGAGGACAAATAAGCTCAAGTTTTTTTTCCACAGAACTTCTTTCTCATAGAAAAGCACAAAATCAAAGGACATATTTCATCCATTATGGTTTGCTACTATTGTGTCACAACAAGATACAGTTTTACTAACAGGATACAGAAGAGTGAGTGGAAATCAAACCATTCTAATTGTTAAGAAACATCACAAATACATGGGAGTAAAAATAGTCTCATTTATATATATATGATCCAGATAATCAAAGCAGAATTAGTTGATATACATTATAAGCAATTAATTATAATAGTTAAAAATCAAAACAGATACAGCATCCAGGAAATTATCCCCCAGATAATCATTGTTGTCTATTTTGCTTTCCCAGCAATCCTGTGGTGCTTTAATAGCCAGATGGTATCACCCAGGTTCACTGAAAGTCAAACTTTCAATGTAAAAGAGAACATGATAGGAGACTTTCCAAGAAAGTACCATGTGAGGTTCCAATGAGCAAAGATCGATCACTTTTGCTGGAAATCTAAGAGATTTCCCTGGAGGAGGGTCATCTGAACTGACTCTTGAAGGATTAGCACAAACTGAACAGGAGTTCACAGGGCAGAGGGATCTGTGGTGCACATCCACAGATCTGACAATGTATAGGATATCCTATACCCATGATTCCTCACTTTGGGGGGGGGGGAAGGAAGGGATGGCTACAATTTTTAAAAGATTTCTTACTGTGTTTCAGAAATCACCTCCATCAATTCTTTCAGTATGTGGGAGACAATTTGCCTAGAGCTGGTGACCAAAATCAATTGGGGGATGCTAAAAAACATCTCTTCATTTATTTTGGTTTTTAAAAGTCCTATGAATCATTTTTGTTCCATCTTTCTCAGTCTGCTGAGCCTTCTCTTTGGTAGAAAAAAAATGGGAGTTATGGTTTTTTCCATGAACTTTTATCATCATCATCAGGAATATTGAAACAGAATATAGTGGATCAAGGCATTGGACTCAGTATCAGAAACAACCAGAGTCAAATCCCAACTTAGACTTTTAATAGCTGTGTGACCTTCAGCAAGTGACTTAACTCTTCTGGGCCTCCATGTCCTTATTTGAAAAATTAGAGGGTTAGGTTCAATGGCGTCTAAGGTTCCTTCCAGCCCCAAATCTATAATCCTGTTTTTCCACTAGTCGATCCACAGGCATTTATTAAATGCCTATTATGTGCTGATCTTTGTGCTAAAGATGCAGGTCCAATTATAGGTTTAAAAGCCACATTCTGAGAAGGGGTCTGTCTATAGGTTTCACTGGGTTGCCATAAGATAAAAAAAGGTTTAGAATCCCTCCTCTGAATGTATGGCTTGGAGCAGTGATCAGTAAAAGAAAAAAGGGAATGTGGTCAGGATGTGGTCACTCAGGGCTGATGAGGGAGACAATCCCTGCCTTTAAGAATCCCTCTGTCTAGGAGGCCCAGTTCTTGCCATCCATCAGTCAGTCAACAAGCATTTATCATGTAAGGCACTATCCAAAGTGTTGGGGATACACAGAACAACCAAAAATGGTCCCTGCTCTTAAGGAAGTGATAGCCACAGATAAGGGGCAACAAGCAAATCCCTATGTAGGAACAAAATATCCACAGGGTGAGAGGGAGATAACCCCACAGGGAAGGCAGCAGCAGTGCTCAGGAGCCCCAAAGGCTTCTGGTGGAAGATGTGTCCTGCAGCTTCAGAAAGCCTCCCTCTCAAAAGAACACAGTCCCTGCTCTCAGGAAACTCCCTGTATGATGAGGTTTTCTCCCAATCCTCAGGTAGTCTAAGAGGGAATCAAGATTCCAGAACTCTTAGAAAATGAATTTGTAATCGAAGGGCTCTGGGTTCACTTCCCAGCTTTGCCTCTTATCGCCTCAGTTTTCCCCACCTCCTTTCCCAGGCTTTGGGCTTTTTTTAATATGTAAAATGGAATTCCCTTCCTGCTACAACACTTGATGATCCTATGATCTCCCCATTATAAGAATTAATAGTAATGGACAGACTTAGCCTTAGCTTCCCAAATAAGGAAGTTCCAGAACAAATAGGCAGGATTCTCCCAGAAGCTCCCAGGCAGGATGCAAAGGATAGAATAAGGAACAATAGCTGAACAGAGTTTTCTTTGCAGTGTAAATTATCTCACCCCCAGTAAGTTCTGTCCTCTTGGGGAGTTAATTCCCACCCTGATTAAATTCACAAGACATTTCAACAGATCTCCCTAGAACTCCGGGGGGTCTTGGGAGAATGTCAAAAACTGGCTTAGGAGCTAAGGCATAAACGAGGTAGGATTTGTCAGCCATTCTGATGACTTTGCAAAGAGAGACAGCTTGGCTTAGACCAGGAGGTCAAACCCAAGTAGAAAAGAAGGCCGCTGAACCACATAATAAGGTTGTAACTTAGAAAACCACATATCATCATCTCTGTTTTGTTGTATTTTTATTTTGATAAAATTGCATTTGAATCTGATTCTTGAAGTACTCAGGAGTCTGAATGCAGCCGAGAGGTGCTTGATATCTCTGATGTAATGAAGGGAAGGCTGGAGTCAGAAGAATATCTGGGACTGAATTCTCTTCTGATCCATAGTGTGCGGCCTTGGCCATAATTTTGTTGAGGCATTTTCATACATTGGAGAAAGGGCCTTTTGTGGCTCCAGGAAGACTTGTATCTGAGTCTTGCTTCTGGGTGACCCTGATCAAGTCACTGTAATTCTCTAACATTTTAAGTGATAGTCCAGTTAGTAATTTGCATTATTGGAGGGAGATTTCCCACCTGGAGTTCCCGAATCCTGGAAATCACAGCTCTAAATCCTTCCTCCAAAAAAAGCACGTATAAAAGAGGTGACCCACAAGAAAATCCAAACCAACTGGAGAGAAATGCCTTGAGAGCCTTAGCTAACATTTCTATGGGGCTCTCTACCCTGTGTCAAGCACTGTACACACAGGCTTACATTTGATACTCATGATCGTTCTCTGAAGCCCATTTTCCAGATGAGCAAGTGGCACATAGCTATTGAAGTTTGGAGTCAGAGAGTCTATTTGGACATAAGGGCACTGGGGAGGGGAGCATGTAAAGGCAAGAGCCTAATGAGATTTCTTTCTCCTCATTTTTGGGCTTGATTTCATGGGCATTGGGCACCCAGAATGAGAAATTTCCATTAACCTGCTCTGCAATTTATAGCTTCATTGTTTCCGTCCTAGGAAACCTCTGGGAGGAACTGAAGGATGACAGCCTGGCCCTAGACCCGCTGGTGCTGGTCACATCATCCCCAATGCCATCACACTGTTTGCCATCCCATTGCCTGGCAGGCTCTGGAGGCAGTGGCAGCGAGCTAGGCCTGCAGGGCAGTAACGGCCCCAGCGGACTCAGCGACCTGCATCTTACTACTTTCTACTCGGCCTTAATGGACCTGGACCCGGTGGCCCCGGCCTACCTGAACTCCAGCTCCAAGCCCATGGGACTAGTGTGAGCCATGGGATGGCTGCGGCACGCTCCAGGGGCTGAGTCTCTGTCTGGGGAGAACCTACAACCAACTCACCGGATCCATCACCTTTCCCCTATGAAGGAAGGACTCCCCTCAAAAAAAAAAAAAAAAAAAAAAAAAAAAAAAAAAAGGGAAAAATCCCTTAAAAAAAAAAAAAAAAAAAGCAATGTGACTTTGCCAAGTTGTTTCTCAGGCAAAAGGCCTGGGGAAGTGCCTTTGCTCTGGTCCTGCTCTGCCACCACTGTCTCTACCCCTCCAATGGGTCTGCAGCCTCTGACTTAGGCTCTTGAGAACACCTTTCAGGGCCCCCAGAATTCTCTTAAGATTCTCGAGGGCAAATTAGTCTGCAGGGAGGGGATGGGGGGGTATCTTCACTGAGTCCCCTGCACAATAGCATAGGTCTGCTCAAAAGCACATACACAACTCTCCTACACGTGTGAACGTGCATGCACACATCTGTGCGTATGTACATGGGAATGCACACATGCGTGTGTGTCCCAACACTGAAGGGATCCACAATCTCAATCTTGCAGGTCCTCTGGCCACCCGTGAAGATTTCATAAAAACACGCCTCCTTGTGTCGCCAATACATGAGCCGTGTGCGTGTCTGATTGTGTCTGACATATACACGTGCACCCATCATACACATGCCTTGTAGACATCACTTACACCTCCTATGGGACACTTGTGCCCTGAGATAATGTTTTCTGTGTATGTACGTACACACATATGACTACTTCGACCTGCAATTTCATCATTTTAGCTACTTTAGCGGTCCACCAGGGTGGGTTAAGAAAGCCCTTTGTCATTCTTCTTCAAAAAGAAGAGGCGTTTGACACACGTAAATCATGTGTGGTGCAGTGTGTTGTACACACATGCTTCGTGTTGTGTTGGATGGTGTATAATTGTGTATATATATTCCATAGAAAGGTATACATCAATAAATAGTAGGTGCCTACTATGTGCCAGACATTGTACCCAGTTCTGATAGCCACGATATTCACAGGGCATGTGCATAATACACACACATACACGTGTGTCTATCTGTATATATTGGCAGGCTTTGACTTAGTATGTGAGTCACATGTACACATACATGTCTATAACATGTGTGTATGTTATGGAAGGGAGAGAGATGGGCAGAGAGGAGGGAGGGAAGAAGAGAGGAGATAGAAAGATCAGATGCTAAGGCAAAGCTACCAATAGGAATCTGCCTTTGATCCCCATGTTCAGTGACATGGGCTTCCCCGTACCCCTACATGACCCACTCCCCCCCATCCCTTCTCTCCTGGCAATGTTCTATATTTATTCCCCAGGTTTCCTCCCAACAGAATAGGGAAGAAGCAGGAGTGCCAGGAGGAGCCCCTCCCTTTTTGCACAGTTCTGGATAGGAGAAGACCCTTCCAAATCATCACAGCCATTGTCTGCTTTGGCAAAAAAAAGAAAAAAAAAGAACCCCAAGCCAGATTCCTGGGGGAGGGAATTAAAAAGCAGGCAAGCTCAGAAACATGGACACCACGGGAAACTTGAAAATATCTTGATTTGGAGATTCACGGAGGAGGAAACCAAAGTCTTCCGGGTCTCTTTTCTTCTCTTTAAAGGAAGCTACATAGCTTAGAAATTCCTAATTTCCTTCTGGGCCAACTTCTGGGGCCCCTCTGATCTTAATTACTGCCAAGAGGGAGCCCCTTGCCTCCAATTCAAAGTTGCCACATTGGCCCAGGGTTCCAGAGTGCTGCAGAGCCAGATCGGCCCAGAAAGGGGAACTGGAGGAGCTCCAGTTTGGTCCGACACCTGGATCCCCGCCCACCTGGATCCCACAGGACCAAGTCTTCAGAGACCTTTGTCCTCAGCCGCAAGCACTCTGCTGCGGAGGCCGCTTGGTCACCCACACCAGGGACACCTGGGGCTGGGTGCGGGGCCACAGGGAGCCAGCCAGGGCTCAGCTTCCGGCTCCAGCTAGCTGAAGGGTGCCGGAGCTGCCCTGCCTCAAGATCCCCTCGTTCCCTGCCAGCCTGTAACATGTACTGTAGAAATAAAGTAAACTTCTGTCTTCCGGCTCTGTTCCCTTCATTTCCGGTTCCTCTTCCCTGGGCCAGGGTCCGGCTGACAGAGGAAGCTTCTTAACCCTATTTGGGGTTCTTTTGGCAAAGGTACAGGGCGGCCATTTCCTTCTCCAGCTCATTTTACAGATGAGGAAACTGAGGCAGGCAGGGTGAAGTGACCTGCCCAGGATCACACAATTGTGCCTGATGGTGCACATATATAAATGCATAATTGTGCACACAAATGTGCACTGTTTCTGTATGAATATGCATAGAAACACATATGTACATGTATGCAAACACGCAAAAAAAGTTTCCCTGAGACTGGAAAACTTATGAAAAACTGAAGTCCTAAGATGTTCCCTCCTGCATCATTCTTCCATATAACCCCGGTGCTGATTTGCGTGCCTGTGCTGCCCCCTTCTGGCCACTCTCTCCCACACAATGAGCTCCCTAGGAGAAATGTGGGCTGCCATTTGATCAGTGATTGATAAAGTGATCATAATGGCGCCTTTCCCAGACCTGCTTCAAAAAGGTCTTTTTCTAGGATCAGAATGTTCCAGGAACCTCCTTCATCCAACAGCCACTCCTCCCCCAGCTCCCCAGTCCTCCAAATTCGTGTCTCCCTCTGGGGACGATCTCCAGCTGGGAAGGATGGAGATGGGGCTGCTGGCTCCTGGAGAACTCTCCTTGCCTTTCTTTGCACCTTCAGCACTTAGCCCATGGCACATGAGAACCCGATAAATACTCGTCGATTAAGTGACTAAGCCTGAGCCAGGGCAGAAGCCCTGGGATTCCTGGGATTTGGAACCCTGCCCTGCAGCGGGGAAATCATCTCCCTCCATGGGAGCCTAGATCCCTAAGGAAGGCCCGAAGTATCTGAAACCAGAACCGCAACCCTGACAAGACACCAGGCGGACCCGTCGCAGAACAGAGCGCACATGGCAAGTTCGGTACCTGAGAAACAGAAAGGAAATTTAATGGATCTGGAAGTTAAAAGGTCTCGATTTCAGAAATTGGAAGATGATCGAATTCTGATTATGGGAAAACAACAGTCCAAATTCATGAAGCTTCAGCTGGAACTCGAGCGAGCAGCTTGGGGACCGAAGTGCCGCTCCTGGGCAAGGGAAGGGTCTGTTCCCAACACACGGCGGGGGGTTGGAATGGTGCCCCCAGAGATGGAACACAGAACAAGGAGTCCCAAGAAGGGCTGGGACAACCAGGGAGAGGGCTGCCCCTTACCCAGCCCCTCGTGTGACCTACTCAGGGTCCGATCCAAACGCTCCGACTGAGCTCTAGCCCAGCCCTGGCTGCCTGGACAACAGACTATGTCAGACCTGGGAGGGCCCTTGGAAACTAGCCCACCCCTACTTTACAGAGGATGCTGAGAGTCAGAGGTAAAGTGACATACCCAATGTCACAGCTAATCCACAGCAGAGCCGGCGTAGGATCCCTACCACATCCCCAAGTTACTCTCTATCCCATCCCCGGAGACAGGTCCTCCAAACTAGAAACTAGACCCCCCACACTCCAGCACCCTCCTTCTGGTCCCATCCTGGACCCTGCCTTTACAGCAAATCTCCCCTTTAAGTAATAGACATAAAGTGCTTTGGAAACCTTAAATCATTATAAGAGTTTCCTCCTCTGAAAATATACCCACATACTCTGTGGAGATTGAACTGTCTTTTTGTATGTGCTTTTCTGTGTGTTTGCTGGGCTCCCCAGTGGAATGGAAGCCCCCAAAGGCAGGGGGACCAGATAGATCGCTTTTGCCTGGATGTCACAGTGTAGCTGCTTAATAAAGATTTGTCGGATTGAATTAGAAAATACAACCTCCCCTTCTTAAGTCTTGCACTATTCCAGGGGGGAGAGGAGGGTTCCTTACAGTCCCTGACTCTTCAAGATTTTTAGTCCCTGGGGCTCAGCTCAGAGTTCACCTCCTGATCCCAACACAAAGCCTGGACCCTCTGAGATAGTCATTTCCACTGGGTGCGCCACCACAGACACAGACACTACTGACCACCCACCACTTGTACTTGGGAAGGGGAACTAAGGTTTTGCTTTTGTGCTCAAAAAGATAATAGATCCAGAGCTGGAAGGGCCATCAAGTCCAACCTCATTTTACAGCTGAGGAAACTGAGACCCAAGAAGGTCACACAGGTAATAGCAAAGGTCGGGTTTGAACGCAATTTGACTCCAGAGACAGTCTATTAATTCTTACTATAGTGCCCTTGTCTGCCATGACCCAAAGGACAGATGAACACACTCCCTTCTCCCCATGCATTCACACACACACACACACACACACACACACACACACACACACACACACACACACACACACGTCTTTTCCCCAGTTCCCTGTAACAAGTTTGTTATTGTCTGATTCTCTCCTATAACCTTGGAAGTCAGCCCTACATTCAGGCTGATCCAGACACCTGTCATCTGTGCCAAGGAACTGCCCTGAATAGATGCCTCCTGTACCCTGAAGCTGCCCATTCTCCTGCCTCGACATTTCCACATGGGGAAATCCCTCCTGGTCTCTTCCCTCAACTTTCCTACTGCCCTTTCAGCCCGCTGCTGTTCTGGGGACAGCTACACGGCAGCAACCCATCTCCCTCCCTTGGTTCTGCTGGTTCTTAGAACCTCAGACCGCCAATCCCAGATACACGAGAGATTTCTTTTTCCATTACTGGGATCGTTTTCCCTTTCCTCCTGCTCTTTCCAGGTCTCCTGGGTTCAGAATTAATTCTTCAGATGGCCTTGCTCGCCACTGCTCGCCTTGCTGATACAAGAGGCAGAAGAGATGGACAAATGCCCCCATTGCCCAGAATATCTCTTCCTGGGTCATCTGAAATACCCCTCTTCTCTCTGCATCCATGAGTCTCAAAGAGATGCCCCAGGGAAGTCAAGAATCTCTTCGTTCCTTCATTGGATTTTTTTCCCTAGGACGTATCCTGATTCCCATTTCCTCCGACTTGATCCTGTCCAAATATCCCCCCTCGGTAGCCATCCCTGACCTCCTTCTGTAATCCCCATTTGAAAGCAAGCTCTAGGAGGGCAGAGATTACCAACCTGCCTGCACGTGTACCCCCAGCACTTTGCACAGTTCTTGGCACTTAGTGCTTAATAATTCACAGACAAGAACAAAGGGAGTCTGGGAAGAGAGTTAAGAAGGGAAAGACAAGACAAGTGAGGCTCTTCAGCCAGTCCTGCCAGGAGAGAATCCCAGAGCGGGCAAAAGGGCTAACGAGAATGATCCTGTTCTCTTGTGATGGTGGAAAGTGATGGGGAAAACACATGAAGGAAGGAGAGTCTGAGCAGTGGACAGCTGCAATGAGTACATTTTGGTCCCCCGTCTAATGTGAACTACTTCCTCTCTCCTGGTCTGTTCCTTAGATGTAAAATAAAGGGGGACTGCCTCTAAGAGTCATCCCTCTTCTCTAGGCCTCATGTGTGGCAGCAGGTCTGGTCAGCTCAAAACTGGGGCAGTCTACACCTTCACGAGGAGCCTACCTCATCCTGCTGTGCTCTATGTGCTTTGCTTCCAGCCTAACCCTTCCTAACAGCTGGTGCAGAAGATGGCTGAGCTTCTTACTTTGTAAAGTGAGAATACCGGACTCATGGGTCGCTGAGCTCTGGAACAAGACTCCTGGGATCCCAGATCTCAGCAGCAGCTAGAAAGAGGGGAAGGAGTCCTCATTTTCTGTGTTTGGGAGGAAAAATCTCAAAATCCCAGGGAGTCACTGAGCTGTGGCAGTTTAATATCCAAGAGGTGTCCACCCTGACACTGTCCCCAGACAAGAATGACCTCTGCCACTCCTAATTTCTGCCCACCTTGTACTTTGCTACATTGACCATCCAAGAGGAAACAGCCCCAGGCTTTGGACCCAAAGACCTAACTCTATTTCCCTTCTGAGATAAGTTTCTCCCATCAAGGCCAGGCTCTGTTCCCCTCTTAGATGGGACACTTTCCAAAGTGGGGCCTCCAGGGGTGAAACACCAGCTCGGAAGGCCCAGAAACGGCAGAGAAGGGAAACATGGCTCCTGTTGGGTCAGGATGAGGAAGCATGGGGATGCTTCTGGGGATGGCGGGGCTGAGGTGGGCAGAGTGAGGCCGCCCAGGGAGCGGCTCAGCCCGGAGGTGTCACCCCCAGAGCAGCCAGACAATGAGAGAGACTTGAGTTTTAACACAAATAAGGTCTGGTCCCTTCCCTGGGAAGACACTGGGCAGGAAGAACAAGAAAAGTACAAAGAGAATCATTAATGGAGGGGGGCTGACTGCTACTGTTTCCAACTCTCCCCCTACCAGGATGGAATGGAAGTGGAATCCCTATCCCCCATTGCGCTACCCTATGTTGAGAGGACTCTGCCAAACTTCTCCAGTGCCTGGGCCCCCCCAATCCCCTAAATCCCGGCCCACTGGCCTCCTCTCAGCCTCCCTTCTCCCCAGGGCCTCCCTGGGAAAGGAGACATGTCTTCCCCAAACTGTCATATGAGACCCAGCACCCAGCAAGCATCTGGGAGGAGGCAGCAGGGGAGAGATGGAAGGGGCCCCATTTCTCACTCAAGGACCGGGGGGCCCCCAAGACTTTCAGCAGAGGGGATTTGTGACAAGGTAGGACCCACTCCCACTCTCCCTGGGCAGGAAGGGGCAAGCACACCATCTGCTCAATGGAGGGAAGGGCCGGGATCTGGGGAGGAAGGAGAGTTGGAGGCCAGAGGGGGCCTCAGTTTGGGGGAGGTCACGGCCCCCCGCTGTACGAATAATCCGCCTTGTTGTGCATCACCAGCTTGTTGTCTACAAAGTAAAAACTGTCCGACTGCGTCTCGTAGGGGTGCCGGATCATCTCATTGACTGCAAGAGACAAAAGCCGAGGGTTAGAGGTCATTCAGAGCATGGAAGGACCAAGACATCAGAGTGGATGTCCCTCCTTGGGCCAGAGACCTCTGAGGCGCAGTGGCCCCCTGGGACATGGACGCTGAGAAAGGCCCTCGCTCTGTAACCAGGGGCCTGGTTTGGAGGCAGGGGAGCCTCTTGGGCAAAAACCAAGACTACTTTTAAGAAGGGACCGAGTGAGAAACTCAGGGCATCGGAAAGCTGAGAGCCATGTCAATTTTACCACCGTCGGGGATCATTGACCTTTAAGCCTCAGCTTTTCACCCACCACCCCCTCAGCCCAATGTAGAAGCAGGGAGCACCGAGGGGAGCATGTCTGCCCACAGAAACACCCCAACGCACTTAGCTCCTCCGACAGTGGGGGAAACTCGTAGATGTGTTCGCAGGTGTTCTTGCTTCTGGGGATGCAGAAGCCAAACTCAAAGTCAAAGCTCTTGAGAAGTTGGTTCCGAAAGTAGTGCCTCTCGATCATCCGGAAATTATTGATGGGCTTGTCTCCCACTGTGAACTCCACACTGTGAAAGAGCAGGGAGATGGGGGGATAACATTTGGGGGCGGGCTCTTCTCCTGGCCAAGGGCCGTCTCCCCAGGACAGTCTTGGGGCTCCCAGCCTGGAGCCCCTTAAAGCATGAACAACATCCAGATGCCCTCAAAAGCAGCGGGGCACAGCTCAGGGGCCTCCCCAACCACAGCCCTCTCCCACACCCAGACAATCCGGCAACTCACGTGGCTCCAACCTGCCGCAGGCGGAGGAAGGCCGGGGTGAACTGGTAGCGGACAAAGCGGCCAGCATTGGGGTCCACATCTCGCCTGTCGCTGAGGTCCCTTTCTGTAAAGACAGAGCCCACCACCCCCGGTACCCTGGGATCAATGGCTAGTAAACCATCCCCCCCAGCACACAGCCCCCAACTTCCCTCATACCCCCTCACCCTTCCCTTCCCCACCCCGAGAAGACAGTGCTCCACTTTAGCTTTCAGTGTCGCACTGGCTGTGGAGGGCCTGGGCTGCCCCCGACCCCTGCTTCAGAACACTCACACACACTCACACTCACTAACACACACATTCTCACTCTCATACACATACATTCTCTCACCTTTGCCTCTCTTTCTCTCTGTTTCTGTCTCTGTCTTTTTCTCACACACACTCTCCTTACAACCTTCCTCCTGACTTCCTGTCCAGAGCACCACCCCCTCATTCCTCACAGGCCCATGGGAACGTCACTGTTCAAACAAGCACATGTGCCTCCTATCTGGCCGGCCTGTGCTAGGTTATAAAGGATTACATAGGATCTTAAAGTTTAGCCGAGGAAAGGCCGTCTCACAGATAAGGAGCCTGGGGCCCCAGAAAAGGTGACAGTGTTAGAAATATGAAGGCAGAACCCTCACTCAATGAGCTTTTCTATCAGAGGCAGGGGACTGGACAAGATGATTTCCCCGCCGTCTCTCCTGGCCTGTATCTGAACTCTTACGTCTCCGGGGGGTCAGTTCTGATGTAAGCACAACTGGGCACGCAGGGAGAGTTTAAGAATGGTTGTTGACTGAATATTGATCACAGTCAGTGAGGACTTGGGGAAAGAGCCGCCACAGCTGGCCCAGGAGCCAGGAGGCAGCTGTGAGACCTTGGGGAAGTGAATGTACTGCTCTGGGGCCCAGTTTCCTCTGGAAGAAGAATTCACAGCAGGTGAGTCTGTACCCCCACTGCTACCCGCCTTCCAATGCAGCCCTCTCATGCCTCACCAGAAGCAGGGGGCTTGCTGATCTCAAAAAGGACAGTGCCCGACTCCATGTCCCGAATCTTGAACCTGGTGAAATCAATCTTGTAGATGTTCTCCTCCGGAGAGCAGAGATAATCTGGGGAGGAAGAAGATGGCGGTGAGATCAGAGGGCTTGGTGGAAAGTTCCTTGTCTCTCTCTCTCTTTTTTTTTTTTCTTCCTGATTCAAGTGGGGTTAAGTGACTTGCCCAGGGTCACACAGCTAGGAAGTGTTAAGTGTCTGAGAAAGGCCCCCCCTCTGTAACCAGAGGGCCCTGATTGGAGATAGGGGAGCCTCTCGTGCAAAAACCAAGACTACTTGTGATCTGAACTAGGGTCCTCCTGACTTCAGGGCTGGTGCTCTATCCTCTGTGCCACCTAACTGCCACCAAATGTTCCTTGTCTCATGCAGAAATCATCTCCCTTTCTAGAGAGCAGGAAGCTACAATCATAAGCCATAACCCAAAGGAGGAGACCCACAGCATCCTCTCATTTTAGCAGAGGAGGGAACTGAGACCCAGAGAGGTCCCCGCTCTGCAGCCAGAAGGGCCTGAGACCACCTATTCCAACTCCCTCATTTTACAGAGGAGACACGCTTTATGTTCTAAGACCCTCTAACCACAAATTCCAACGTTCTATGTACAAAGCTCCCTTCCAGCATTGCAATTCTGTTTCAAAATTCCTAAAATTCTGGGTTCTAAGTGTGGGCAGAAAAGGCGTTCAGGCCATCCTCCGGGATCCCTGGGGTCTGAGGGAGGAGATACTCAGCCCCCTGCCCTTGGGGAGCTCCCAATCTTAGGAGAGAGAGAGAGTGGAGAAACGGGCCAGGGTTTATAGACATGTGCTTTATAGACGCCCACGATTTGCAGAGGAGTGCCGGTGACCTCCCTCTGGAGCTCTCTACAGCTGCTGAGTGCTGGAGGAGGAGGGAGGATGGAGGGGAGGTTAGAAGCAAAGGGAAGGGAATAGACACCGACTGATAAGCCGCCATATATGCCAGGCACTGTGTTAAATACTCGATAAATATCTCATTTGAAGGAAGAGGCTAAAATGGAGGGAGTGTTAGAGGAAGGAGAGGGCTCCCTCTGAGTGAAGGCCAGCAGATATCTGGGAGCTAAGTCATTGAGGGGACAAGATTTTGTGGGACCTACAAAAGGTCTGAAGCCCCCAGTCCCTCCTTTTAAAGCTAAGCCTTTATTTTAAATGTATGGATTATGTATACTCAGATAGCCACTTCTGGGTATGGTTTTCTGACATTAAAAATGCTTGCATTACATATATGGGCATACAGACTCACATATATATGTATATGTACACATGTATATATATCTAAATATGAATACCCTTACATACCTACAACATACATAAATAGACATGTGTATAGAGCAATACCCTATACTATGTGTAGAGAACATAAAATATCAGTAAGAGTGTTTATGTAAATACAAGTATTTTTGTTGCAGGAAAACCTTGCCAGAGGCATTTCTCTGTAAGTAAATAATCATACATATATGTTTTAAGACATATGGAAAAGAATAATTCTGTCCCCATAGTCCAGGCAGCTGCCCGTCCTGCCATCCTTGCCCCTTTTCTCCCTGCATCCCAACAGGAAGAGCTCACAGCCTCCCCCCATCTCTTTTGCACACACACACACACACACACACAGAGCACAAAATCTCTCCTGGCCCTGAGTCACCAGTCCCCGGTCGTCCCTTTATAAGAAGCTTAGCCATCCCTTGGGCCAACCTAAGCAGATTACCGGAAGCTATCAGCTGACTGGATGTAACTAGAACACAGCAATGTCGTGGGGGGCAGGGGAGCCTAGGACCCCTCCACCTTTCTCTCACCCGGCTCCAAATCCCTTCCCTGCTGGAGGAGCCAAGGGGTCTTCCAGAGTTAGAAAAATATTCCCCCTCCCAGCCTGGCCCTGTGCCCACAGGCAGGAAGGGACTCCTGGCTTCCGTGCAGATCAGCTCCTAAATCTTTGTGCTCAGATCTGGTCTGGATTTAATCTCCCTTGCTTCGATTCTAGGGTGACCAAGTTCTGGTCTGCCCCCCCTCCCCCAGGCCCAACCTCCCTGCGCAGGAGGAGGATACTTTAACCACCAAACTTCTCCAAAAGCCCCAAGCCTGCCTGGTCTCCGTCTGGGCTACCTCCAGATAAGGAAGGGAGAGGACATGGTGGGGCTGAGAGGTCCATGGGGACCCTCGAAGAAAAGAGCCCAAGTGTGAACGTCAGTGACAAACAGGAAGCTGGAGTCACTGGGGAGCTGCTTAGGCTGATAAGGAAGTACCTCCAGTGGAGAGGCAGCTCAGGACCACAGCTCTGCTCCGGAAGGGTGGAAAGAATTATTAGCCGGCCCTGAGAATAACCTCCCTCAGACAGGAGGCGGGCCTGATGCAGAAGCCACAATAACCAAGATTGAGCCTCCCTCGGCCTTGTCCCCAGCCTCAGAACTCTTAAAAAAGGAGGTTCTCATGGGAACTGGCAACCCCCACTTCCAGATCCTCTCAGCCCCAGCCCCATCCTGGCTTTTCTAAAACGCTCTCCTTCCCAGGGATGGGACCTTGCAGGGAGTCCCCGATCCTCTGCCCCAGACTGGTCTCTCTCTGAAGAAGGGTTTGGGTTTTCCCAACCTGGTTGAGGCTGGCCCCTCTCCCAAAGAACAGCCAGGGCTGGGAGACTATGCTATCTTGCTGCAGGAGTTACTTCCCATTTCTGGCCCTCCTTCTCCTCAGTAAAACAAGGGGGTTGGGACCAAAAGCTTGGGTCTGAGCTTCTCTAGAATATCTCTCTCTAAGCTGGGTCCCATAAAAATTACAAAATCTTAGCCTTGGAAGGGACCTCGAAGACTTACTTCTTCTCCTCACTCCTCCTCCCCTAGGTCTGATCCCTTTTTAGGAGGAACATGCCATTCCCAAGAGACCCTCCAACGCTGTGGGCCCAGAAAGCCAGGAATTCGGCCCTCCTTCCAGCCTCCCTCTAATCTCTGCTCTCTGGGGAGAGAGAAGTCCAGTTGGTAACAATGGTGACAAAAGAATGGGGAAAAACCTAAGTGAGGGTGCTTTGAGAAGTTCAAAAATGGCAGAAGATTGGCGTATAGGGGAATAGGGTGCTTTTGGGGGAAGGATCACCATACTATCCACTAGTCCAGGGTTCTTAGGTCACAAATGCTTTCACCCCTCCCCCCAGCCAAGAGCTCCAGGACCAGGACAATCTTGGAACAGCTGCCATCAGCAGCCAAGCCCTAGGGGGGGAGGATCTCATGTATCTCTGGAAGATTGGAGGAAGGGGGAGGCCTGGAGGCAACAAGGGAGAAAGTTAAAGGACAGAGGCCACTTGTTGGCTGTTAGCTAGATGAGATTAGGGGGACTGGGGGTTAGGCATCCCAGAACTGAAGGGAGGAAAGTGATATGGGAGGAATAGATGGATGGGCTCACTGAAGAGAGAACAGGAGCAGGTCCCACTGGCTGCTTTGGATTGGGTTTGGGAGGGTTGGGTTTTTAGATAAGACTGAGGTGGGGATGGAGTCTGAGACTCAGAGAGAAGAGATGAATCTAAGATTAAGTAAGACTAAGACAAGAAAAGGGGCCTTCTAGAGAGAGAGAAAGGCTCTTTTGCTGCTCTTCCACTTAAAACTTGTGTGACTGGACGTCATTTCTGGGAACCACAAGGGCCTCATCTGTAAAATGTCGGGGTTGGAACAATCCATCCCCAATCTGTAGCCCCTTTGGCCACCATGGCACCTGGAACATGGGAGGCATTTAGTTCTGGTGGATGAATGAATGAACAAAAGGTGAGGCTTTGGAAGAGGGTAGTCAAGAAGGCCATAAATCAAAGTCAATTGGGAATGGAGGAAGAGCTCACTCCTTGGGATGATGAGGCTCACCAGATAAGGACAGGAAAGAGCAAGGGAAGGGAGAGGAGTGCAAGACAAGGGGACCTCTAAGTTCTGTAAATCCCCCCTCAAGGTGCCTTCTCCAGGGAAACCCCTTCTTAGAACCTGTATGCTGCCCACAGCAACTGAAGCTTCTCTCCAGTGACCACAGAGGTTCCTTTACATTTGACTGCAAGCTCCTTGAGGGCAAGGCCTGGCTTTTCTTTCTTTTCCCCTGTGCCTGGCACATGAAGGTGATTAATGAGGTATTCCTCAGTAGGTATTTATTACCTGTATATCTATATTACCTGTATTACCTATATAACTACTGACTGGGTGACCTTTCTCCCTGGCCCAGCACCATACACATATTTTCCTGTTTCTTCCCAATCTGGGTCAGAATGCTCAGTGTCCCAAGGGAAGGGCCCGGCCCAGGCAGGTCTTCCTCCTGTGTTAGGGCCAAAACCCCATGAGGATGGGGGAGGAAGAACTCCCCTCCAGAAAAAAAAAAGGCCTTGTTGCTTAGTGAAGGAAAGAGAAGAACCCTTGGGGAAGTTACTGCACCCTATCATGCACCCCGACATGAGCCAAGCAACATCACCTGTTGGAACCTACCCAACTTGCCCTCTAAGCCTGGACTAGGAAGTCGAGATGGGGTCTATGTGACAACATTCGAGTCCACAGCCCCAAAAGGGCCCAGGGCCAAAGCATTGCTCCTACCCATAGTGCTCACTTCCCTGCCACAATGACAGACATTACCTTGCCCCTCCACCCGGGATGATAAGGCAAGGTATGGGAGAACAGAGGCGTCCCAACCTTGAGCGTCACTTCCCTGTTCCCCTTCCCACAAGGCTCTCTCCCTTCCGACCTCATTTGGGCCCTCATTTTGACCCTTAGTGGAGACCGCATGGTGACACAGCCTCTACCACCCATTATGTAACTTAATGGGTGTGAGCTGGGAGCTCCCAGAGATGAAACTGCCTCTGTTTTGCTCATGGCCAGACTCCCTGTCTCATCCTTTTCCAGATTTCAGGATCTTGGGGAGGAG
This sequence comes from Sminthopsis crassicaudata, assembly GCF_048593235.1. Classification (NCBI taxonomy): domain Eukaryota; kingdom Metazoa; phylum Chordata; class Mammalia; order Dasyuromorphia; family Dasyuridae; genus Sminthopsis; species Sminthopsis crassicaudata. The sequence goes on from NC_133620.1 coordinate 451,498,885, forward strand.
GATCTGAAGTCCCAACATCATCCCTTCAGGGGCATCCTAGCCCCGGGACCCAGAATTCGTTTTTGGCCAACTCAACAGATGTTGGGGGCAGCGAGCAGGGGCTGTACGTGTACCCCAGCTTTGAATCTCCAAAGACAGCATCAGTCAGGGGGAGGCCCCCCAAATGCCTGTCTGGGGACTAGGAACTGACGGGGATGCTAGAGCACAGGCAGTCCCTCTCCCCCACAAAAAGGCTCCGGGAGATGTTCTCTCAGCTGGGGGCACGGGGCCAGTGGCTTAGACAGAGATTAGTGTTCAGGGTCACGTCATTGACCTCAATCCATAACAAGCAGATCAGAGGCTGCTCCTGGGGGGGGAGGGGGGTGGTCCTGGAGGGTCGCCCAGCCCAGCAGCTGGCCGCCTCTGGCCGAGCTCCTGGCAAGAACTGGTCCTAAAGCCCCCCAGCCCCACCCCAAAGTGCCTCCCTCCACACCGGCGCTAACGCCCAGAAATGGGGAGAGTCCATTGAGCAGGACCGGGCTCTCCTTGAAAGTCCAGGTCTGACCCTTGCCGGAGAACCCGCTAATCCAGCCCCTCACACCGAGGGCACGAGGGGGGGCTCATCCTCACTGCCGTGCCCGGTTGGTTTAAGTGAAAATGGGGGTGGGAGCAACCCGGGGGCTCCTGGTGATTTAAGAGCTCTTTTCCTAGCATTCAGAAGGGGGAGAGGGGAGGGGGAGGACGGGGTCTCCAAGTGGAGAAGATGGGTGGGGCGCAGGGTGGGGAGCGGGTGAGGGGCGAGGCTCCGGCGTGGAGATGCCGGGGCTAGGGGAGGGGCGCGCAGCAGTCTCCCTGGGGCCGCATCCCCCCTCCCCGGCCTCGGCCCCGATCCCACTCCCCGAAGCCCCCCACCCTCCCTCACCGCACGTGATGCGCTGCAGCCCCAACACATCCTCGGGCCCGATCAGCGCCTTCCGCCGCAGCGCCAGGGGCTCCGGCTCCGATTCCGAGTCGTCGTCCTTGCAGCCCGCGGCCCCCGGCCCGGGGTCCGAGCCGGCCGCGGCTCCGGGCCCGCCGCCGCCGCCGCCGCTGCCCTTCTTCACCTTCATGGCCCTGCTGCCGGCCCCCAGCTGCCCCTGGCAGCGCCGCGGCCGTCCGGCGCCCGCACGGCGGGGAAGGGGAGGCAGCGCGAGCAGCCCGGCTCTGGCCGGCCCAGCCCGGCCTTTCTACTTCCCCACCCCACCCCACCCTCCCCCCCGCGGCTCCGGGCCGCCCCCTGCGCCTGGCCCCGCCCCCACCCAGGTACCTGCTCTCCGCTCCGCCCCCAGGCCCGCCTCGCTGCGCGCCCCCGGCCCTACATCCCCGGCCGTGCTCCCCGCGCTCGTACCTCTCCCCACCCCAGACCTCTCCCCGAATCCCCCTCCCCCGCTTCACCCCGGACGCGCAGGGAACACCCTCTCCCCAGTGCCGGCCTCTGGGGGAGGGGAAAAGGCCGCTCCGTTTGGGAGAGCAGATGGCTCAAAATAAGGCTCGGAGCAGGCAGGGGGGCCCGGGCGTGCGGGGGAGGAGGCCGGGCCATCCTGGGCAGGGTCCCTCGGGAGCGGGGAACAAAGAGAGTCGGGAAATCCTGTGCCAACGGGCCTAGGGCCCGAGGGTGCCTTCATCTGAACGGCCCGACGGCTCCAGGAAGCCGAGTTCCAGTTCCCAGAACCCCGGCTGCCCGAGCCCCACTCAAGAAAGGGCCTGGGAGGGCGGGGATGGGGGGGGGGGGGCCAGGTCAACCAAGTGAAAGGGAAGGAGGAGGGAACACGGCACCCAAAGGCCCGCTGGCATTTCCCTTAGACACTGCCAGCTCTGGGAGCAAAGAAAGGGAAGCTGCGAAGGCCAGAGCTGTGGAGGCCAGTTTCCCGCCTGTGGAGGCTCAGACCCTGCAGCCATGCTGGACAGCAGTGGGCAAATGGGTGGCAACTGAAAAAGGTGGCCAAGCTGCTGCAAACTCTCCTCCGAGGGAGGTCCGGGGCTTCCCCCTCCCCAGAGGAAAGCCAGCGCCTCCCCACCACTGCTGTCAGCCATCCAGGAGGGCTCAGCTGTGACTCCAGGCACCAGAGCACATGTTGGTCCTTTCCTGCCTGCACCCTTCCCAGGAGGCAGGGCCAAAAGGTCTCCCGTTCTGTGGCTTATTTCTCTGCCCAAGTTGGCCCGGGGAACATTAAGAAACTCCCCAACGGCGGCGTGCCACCATTTTGTATCCCAGAAGTCTAAGCTTAAAGATCAATTTAAGCCAGAGTGAATAAAGCAGGCAAATCATGGTGGATCAGATGACCCTAAGACTTTTATTTCCTTTTCGGTTTTCTCCCTTTCTTACCCTCCCAACCCACCAACTGGCCTGTCCCTTCTGAGGGAACTAAATGAGAGCGACCCCAGGGCAGAGGACTTCTTGGAGGGCCTTGCCTTTGCCCTTTGCCCTTTGCCCACCCCCCACCCCCCCACCCGAAGGCCTGGCCTCTATCCAAAAGTGAAGGGTGAAGGGACAAAGGACAGGAGGACAAGAGCCCTCCTTAGTGGGACCCGGCTACTCCTGGGAGCAGTAATTAATCTGCTCTGCAAACTGCCACTCCCACAAAGGGGGAACCCTTTGCCCCCATTCTCCCTGCCTGGCACATTCAGTCCACCTTTTCAATATCCTTCCTGGCTTTTTGGTTCTCCACAATAATCTTGATCATGGAGAGAAAAATGGGCACTGCCATGGGCAGGAAGAGGGGAATATAGATGGCAAACTTCTGATCATCAGGAAAATAGAGGAGGTGAAGAAGGGAAGGGTCAAAGAAGGCCTTCTCTGAGGATGTCACCGCCTCCCGGCTGGCACGGAAAGCAGACTCCAGGTTCCCAGCAGACAGCTCCACCACTGCCTCCTGGATGGCATCCACGGCTCGGTATACCTGGGCAGAAGGACACCAGTCAGCTGGGGGGCCGAAGGAGGCCTGGGGACAGGGAGAGAAGGGGCTCTGGTGCCCACACAACCCAGCCTGAGTCACTTAGGACAACCTGACCCTCTCGCCTCAGTCATGGAGGGGAAGAGCAAAAGGGCGAGCAGCTCCAGGGATCACCAGGACCCAACAGAGAGCTACCAACACCCTCCACAGCAACGTGCAAAGGCCGGGCAGTCACCCGAGGACCAGGGGGCAGAGCCTCCAATTCAGTCGCTCTTTGCCCATCCTCGAGCTGACAAAATTCCTGAGCTAACAACCCCAAGTCAGAGGCCATGCTACCACTTTCCTCTCACCTCAGCCCATGTGCTCTCTCCCTCCTGCCACTAGGAAAAGCCAAGCCCATCTACTGTCACAATAAGACACCCTCTGGCATGGGCACTGAGAGGACCACTGCCCCCTCTCTCACTCAGAGCCCCCCTGCCTCCCCCACCATCATCCTCCTTTGGGGTCTCGATCTTCCTAAAGCTTATTGCCGGGCCCATCTCCAACTGCACCCCCTCTTGGGAGATCCAGCCCTGGCTAGGCCACATCCCCACCCCAAGCCTGCTCATGCACTGGAGACCTACATGGGGACGTTCCTCAGGGATCCAGGACCCTCCAGAGATGGGAGAGTCCAGGACAAAGCTTTAAGAGATCCCGTGGCTGAGTGCTAGAGGCCTGAGGAACCCTCTGGGCCCCTCCAGACGGAGCCATCTCCATTCTGCTCCTTAGTGGGGGCCCACACTTTATGTGGCACCCCAGCCCTTAATGGAGCCAACTGAAATCCCAATCCCGGGGGGGGGGGGCAGCTAGGTGGCACAGTTGATAGAGAGCACTAGCCCTGAATTCAGGAGGACCCGAGTTCAAATCTGGTCTCAGACACAACTTCCTAGCTGTGTGACCCTGGGCAAGTCACTTAACCCCAGTCTCAGGAAAGAAAAAAGAAATCTCAATCCCTGATCCCCACCTCTGCACCTCCCTCTGCAGCCCTCCTCCATTTCTCCATCTTGATTTTGATCTTCAATCCCTTGCTCAACCCTGTCCTCCAAACTCCTCCCCTCTTCCCTCTGTGACACACTCCTAGAGATGCCAGTTCAGCTGGGACCCTCCTGGGCCCCGGAGCCTGGCTGCCCTATGGCCACACCCACATCCCCTGCCTTCCCTGCCCAGGGCTGGCCCCTCATTGGGAGAGGGCACCCCCCGCTTCCTGCCCAACAAGGTCACCCATTGCACCAAGAGCGGGCTGCCCTTACCCCTTCCGTCTGCCCCTCTACTCGACCTGATCTCTTCTCCCCAACCTTGACCACTGACTAGAATGGCCTTCTCGGGTCCCCCCCGCCTGCCCTTGGCCCCTTTTGGCCGCCATCCCTGTCCTCCAGATGCCTCCTCCTGCCTTTCTTGCCGCCTCCTCCTCCTCCTCCTCCTCAGGAGCCTCTGTCAGCTCTTCAGCCTTAAGGGTCTTTTCTTGGCTCATTCAAGGGTCCCTGGTGACCCCGCAGCTTGCAGGGGCTCCATCATCAGCACTACTCCCAACTCCCAAATTACACATCCAGCCCTACTCGACTCGCGAAGGGGTCTCCAGAGAGCTTCCTCTGTCCAGGGTGCTGCCCCCTGCCCTGGGCTTGGCCCTGGAAACCCTGCCTCTGTTTCTCCCCCTCCCCCCATCCTCTCCAATCCGGCTGCCCTGCTCCTTCAGGCTCATGTGCGCCGCCTCCACCCTCTCCATCCCTGGCACTGAGTTGCTGCCATAAGGGTTCCCCCACTTTAGAATGTCACGAGAAAACACGCCACAAGCATTCCAAGTCTTGGACTCTAGTGCCCCCACTCCCTGGCCTGGCCCCAAGGAGTCAGCAGATGAGAGCCCCATCAGCCAGAGGCCTTTGTGGCCTGGAAACCTGGAAACAAGCTAGATGCCCACAACTGTGGAAGGCAGCGGAAGGTCACGGCCTTGTGAGGAAGGAGGAAGGGAGGAGGGACAGCAGATGCCCCAGGGTTCATCTCCTCTGATCCTCCCAATACTCTACCCGACTCACTGCCACTTTACAGATAAGGAGACTGAGGCTGACTAGCTCAGTCCCCGCCCAGGTCCCAGCACTGCTCAATGGGCTGTGTCTCACCCGTTCCCCCCTCTGCCAGTGGGCTGGGAGCATGAAGAATTCCGAAAAAAAGGGGAGGCTGATACCAGCTGCTGGAGAGGGAAGGGGAGGGGCCCGGCCCGGTGCCGAGGGCGTGCAGTCCATGCCGGGGCTTTGTTTGTCACCAGGAGGTTCATTAGGATGGGGATTGTGGAGCAGGGCTAGCATGCACAACTGACTGGGATGTCCAGCAGAGAGCACTAGCTCTGGGTTAGAAGACTTGGGGTTAAGTCCTGCCTCCAACATTTACCCCCAGCACAATCTCGGGCAGGTCACAGGCCCCGGCCCAGGGCTCAGTCTCCCCTCTGCCATATGTGGGAGCTGGCCACAACAGCCTCAGGTCAGGTCCTCCTCTAGATCTAGGATCCTCCCCTGCTCAATGACCTGCCCCCAGGTGACCCGGCCAGTACCAGCCCTGCCATCCCCGGCCTGGCCCAAGCTCCCTCCTCCTCAGGGCCTCTGAGAATCCTCCACCCTTGCTCTTGGGTCTGGCCATGGAGGCTGCAAGGCCCTGAAGGACAGGCCCCATGCGGGCCCAGGCGGGGAGAGAGCGCATCCCCAGCACACACCTCTGAGGCCACGTCGTCCTTGATGACAATATTGCCGATCTTGTCCAGCAGCTCGGCCAGGGAGGTCAGCGTGGTGACGACCGTGGCCACATTCTCCACGGTGCGGGCCCACACCAGCCGGTCCACCTCCCAGGAACGCAGCCCTTCACGGGGAGGGTCTCCCAGAAGGAAGTTTGCCGGCATCTGGGGGTGGGGGATCCCAAAGAGCAACCTGAGGCACAGGGAGGAGAGGCACAGGTAGGGCCGGGTGGTGGGCAGGCCACACTGGCCAAAAGCTGGGCCCTAGCCCACAAAGGGGCGTCCTGGGAAGGGGAGATAGGCCTCGTGTTTGAGGCCTCCCCCGACTTCCCACTCCCTGTAGGGTCAGCCCAAGAATGCGTGCTGGGCCAACGTCCTCCAGACCCAACACCTGGGCTGAGCCTCCCGAAGCTGAAAGGGAGGCCGGTGTTCTAGGAGAGGCGGTGTCTGAGAACTTGGATGGTGACTGAGCTGGAGGAAATGCCCCCGCTCTGAGTCCGCCAGTGCTGCCCTTGGTGGCTGCACCCAGACACATCTGAGGGCCGGCAGCCCCTGAAGCCGGCCCGTTCTCGGGGGCTGCTGCTGCTCCCCCAAGGAAAGGAAGACACCCCCCCCCGTTCAGGCCCCATTCTGCTGAAACCTGGGCCAGGGCCCAGAAATCGCATTCTGACTCCAGTTTTCCTGCACCTTCTTCTCTCTGGGACCCGGGGAAGGACACTCCCCCAGGGGAACAAGTGGAGGCCCCAGAACCACGCCCCCCACCTCTTCTACCCCCTAGGGGCCCTCACCGCATCTGGGACAGAAACACCTCCATCACGGGGACCATGTCCACATCCACCTTCACGGGGTACTTTGTGGTGTTGTAGGCACTGGGGTCGACATTGTACACCTGGAGAGAGAAGTCTGTCACCACAGGTGAGGACAGAAACCAGGACCCATCTCAGTCTCAGAAGACCCTTGGCTGGGGGGCCCGGTGGGGAGGAGAGGGTGGGCAGGCAGCGACGGCAGGTGCAAAATGCCCTGGGCGCGGCCCCCAGATGTCCTCCGAGGACCCTGCTATCAGGGAAGAGGCAGGAAGTGGCAGAGATGGCATCAACCAGAGACACTCCAGACTGGCAGGAGTCACAGACCACCCACAGGGAGTCCCCACACCCCCAGAAGCTCTCAAGGTCAGCCCAGGACAAAAGTCAAGGCTCGAGGAGCCATGGCAGGAAGCTCCAGGTGAGCCAGGTGGAGGGCAGGTGAGGGCAGTCCCATTACCATGATGCCGCCCCAGCGCGGGCTGTGGAAGGCGTTGGTGGCCACCCGGGTACCGTCCTTGTCCTGGATATACAGTGGGGAGTGGGCCCGCTCGGGCACATACAGGAGGAAGTTGATGACTGGGTAGAGGGAGGCAGCCCTCGATCCTGGAGGAGGGGGACATGGAAGACTAGCTCCCAGGCTGCCCTAAAGCCTCCAGCGCGCCGGCCCCCACTCAGGCCCCGACGTGCAGCTGCTGGCCTCCCTCCCCTCCCACAAACTCTCTGGGGGTGGCGTCAAAGCTCCCCTGGCCCGTGCCGGGCTGGGCTTCTAACTCCCGGAGCTGAGGGGGGCCCTTAGCCAATCAGAACAAAGGGGCAGCCCAGACCCAGCACCTCTTAAGCATCAACAATTGTGTGGCCCCAGTCTTTGAAATCCCCACTTTCCCTAATTAAGGTTCATTTCTTTCCCATGACCCCCTTCCCCATATGCCTGGAGAGTGAGAAACCGAAGTTCTCAGAGACTTTCCTATTGAGGGAAATGGCCAGCAGAATCCCTGTGGCAAGCCAGGGTCAAACAGGAGGATTCTGGCCAAGCTGCTTTGTGGCTCCTGCCCCCAGCTTCCCCTCTGGCCAATTTTCCACCACGATCACTCACCCAAACCTCTGTCAGGTGTGGAAGGTGCCATTGGTGCCCCCCCCCCCCGGGGTCCCTCCAGGGGCTCACCCAAGCGAGCCTCCACAGGGTTGATGACGTGGGGGAGGCTATGAGCCGCCAAGGTATAGCTGGAAGAAGCCGCGTCAAAGCGAGGAGTCACCCCGAGCATGGCGTAGTACAGGATCTGGGGGAGGGAGAGGGACCAGCTGGTGACCGAGGTCCTCTGAAGGCTGCCTGGGCCGGGCAGCCCCTTCTCCGGCACCCCTCGTGCCCCTCACCTGAGAGTCCATGGAGAAGTTGCCCACCACGCTGAGCAGGGACAGGAAGGGCTGCACGTAGTTCTCCACTGCCCCCTCTATGTCCCAGTGGACTTCATGGGACTTGGGGTCAGGGTTCAGTAAGCTGAAGGTGATCTCGTAGCCTGCAGAGGAGGAGGAGAGGAGGTCACGGAAGCCCAGGCCCTTAGTCAGGTCTGCCCTGCCTCATTCCCAGGCAGCCTGGGAGCACCCCAGGTGCTCATGCTTGCTCACCTACCCAGGCTAGATTTGAGGGGCCGCCTCTTGTCCAAGCTCACTTTGTCCTCAGGGAGGCGGTCGCCCAGGGCAGCAGCCAGGACCTCATCAGTCAGTGACATGGACTGAGCCACCTGCAGTATCCTCTGTCCAACCACCGTCAAAGCCTGCCGGACCTGGGACCCCCGAACGAAGGCGGTCCTCTTGGGTCCAATGTAGCTCATCTTGTCCTGGGGGAGGAGAGGCGGCGGGTGGGGGGGCACCTCAGGAAGAGGAAATCACCTCCCCTCCCCCTGCATGAGATGACGGTACATGGAAGTAATCCCTGAGAAACCTGCCAGGAGCAGATGGCGACGCTTCCAGGGCTCTTTACCTTGGGGAGCAGCGAGGATTTCTCGGGGATCACAAATATGTTGAGTGAACCCAATGTATCCTCCTTTGGCAAAGGGAGCGCAGCTTCAGTTTCTGAGGAAAAGAGCAGCCAATGGGGCAGAGCCCCGCTGCCCCACCCCCTCCCTACAAAAGGCACGGATACCCTCCACCAGCCGAGGTGTTCCCCAGAAAAGCAAAGGGAAACCGGGCCCAGACCTCCACAGGCACCCCCGAACCTTCAATGGTGTCCTTCTTGAAGGCCCTCTCCTCATGGGAGCCTGCCATGCGGTAGGCCTGCTGGAAGCGGCACTTTAGCTTCATTTTGCCTGAGGGGAAAGGAAGCTGGGGCTGAGGGCTGACCCTTAGGACAGGTTCAGAAACAGGCCCGTTTGCCTGCACTTCCCTGCTCTGCCCATCCCTCTGACTTGGAATGCCCCCCACCATTAACTCAGGGAGGACCGGCCTCAGGAGGATGGTTTGGCAGCTCAGAACCCATGTCCTCCTGTGCTCCCTGAGCCTGCTCCTCAAGCCCACTCAGAGGAGGGCCAGGCCTCGGTGGGCCTGGGGGGACACAGGCTTTAGGAAAGACCTCCCCACCTCTAAGGTCTGCACCCAAACCAGTCCAGTCCAGTGTTCCCCTCACCCTCCTGGGAGACACTGATAAGGCAGAGGGCTACCCACTAAGGAAGGGCTAAGGAGGTCCAACGCCTTCCCAGAGAGGAAAGGGGGTGAGGAAGCCGGAGGTCACTCCCTGTGACATGTCCGGCCTTGCCATGAACTGGGCCCAGCAGCCAACCTAGGGCCATCCCCTGCTCCCATACTGAGAGGGGTAAATTCAGAGTCTGGGGCCGATTCCCACGGCCGACATCATCCTGCGCTCAGGCTCCCTCCCTCCATGGCTTCCTGATGAGTGTCCCACACCAGGCCAAGCCTGACGGACTAAGAAAGGGGCAAGTGCTGGGAAATCCAACTGGATTCAGCATTTATTAAACCCCTACCCTGTGCAGAACAGGAGGGAACAGGGAGGAACCTGGGAAACAAAACATAAGAAGTCCTCACCAAACTTTCAGTCTCGCTTTCAAGAAAAAAGACCCGCAAGTGCATGACTTGGGCACGTTCCACGGCCAAGCATATGTATTGGACTCTTTCGGCCGAGAGATGGGAAAGTGGCTGCAGAAGCCGAGGGCCTCAGGCCAGCCGCTTCCTCTTGGGGCCTCAGTGCCCGTTTCTAACTGGCCTGGATAGTCTAGCTCTCAGCCATCTAGTAAGTAAGCATCCATCTGGAGACATCTGTACGCTATTCTTTCTCTGAGGGAAATGACAGGAGGATGGGGACTTCTCTGCCTCCATCTCTGTGAATATCCAGAGGGACGAATGGTATGAAACCTTAACGTGCCAGGCCAACGTCAGCTGTCGTCATGACCATGACTCATTATGGAAAGAAAATACAAAGAAAATACAATCCACTTGAATATCCAGACCAGTCCTGTTGTCAAAATACTTGGCCAAGATCCTCAAACTCAGCACCCCGTTCCCTCTCCCCGAGACATCTCTGAACTGCAAGCAGGCAAAGTAGCAGCGGACCCTGGCTGCTGCTGGAAACTCTGCCTTTGGGGCTGGGGTCTCAGCAGCAGCTCTGGCCCGAGGCCTCCCAGGAGCCTCAGCTGTGGCTCCAATTCAAGTTAACAATCACTGATCAAAGAGCTTCTAGACACGAAGCATCCCTCTGGATACCGGGAAGCCACAAGCATTCAGTAAATGCCTGCTGTATGCCAAGCACTTCGCTGGATCTGGGCCTACTGAGGCAAGAGTGAACCCCCCAGGGGCGGAGACAGCACACAGGGGAAGGAGATCTCCCAGATCCTGTTCAGGGGAGGTGCCAGCAGTTAGGAAGGGGCTTTGTGCCTGGCAGGGCACAGGATAAATGTTAATTCTGCAGGAGGTAGAGGCTGAGTGGAGCCCAGAAGGAAAGAGGCCCCGGGAAGGGGAGCCAAGGAGGCAGGACGGAGCAGGCCTGGGGACAGGCCAGATGAAGCAGCCAGCGTGACTGAAATGTGAGAACGGAGACAGAGGAGCACCGTGAAATAAGCCTGGGACACAGGGGAGCCAGGCTGCTTTACGGGCCAGGGCAAGGACCTCGTTACTAGATAAGGTGCCTAGAGGTACTAGGGAGCCAGTGAAGATGTGTGAGCAGAGGAGGGACAGTCAGAACCATAGGAAGAGAATCAAAGAGATCTTCAAGAACTACTGTGCTGAATGAGGCAGAGAAAGAGCAGAGGGCTGGACGTGGAGTCAGGAGAAAGAGAGGAGCTGGGACCCCAGCCCCGTACTTACAACTGTGTGACCCTGGACAAGTCCCTTCCTCCCTGAGCCTCAGCTTCCTTAAATGTAAAATAGGAATAACAGGACTTGTAGCAGCCGCTTCACAGGCTTCCCCAGGATGGAAACGTCAGCTCCTGCCCGACTTCTCAGGAAAAGCCTCCTCCACCACCACCACCCCCGCCCCGGGATGTTGAGGAAAATCTGTCTCTAGGCCTTTGGTGACTTATTTTTTAAACTACAAATATGACATCCAAAAAAATACACAAAAAGGGAGGAGACGAGTTAGAAATGAAACCATGAATCATATTGTGGAGCTTTTAAAAGCACCTCTTAACTTTCCCATGGTAGTAACGAGCTCACCTAATCAGCTTTGCAGGCCCAGGCCCCTGTGCGGGACCCCAGTCTGCCAGGGCATCTCCGCACCCTTACCGGGAGTTAGAGGGGATCAGAGACCCCGGGAGGGGAGGGTGAAGGGGACTCACATTTCAGTGGGACATCTCGCTCATTGACAACTGTGAAGGGCAGTTTCTGCTGGTCCACTATGGGCAGAGAGCCCTGGATGAACACCACGGAGACCGGAACTCTGAGCCGGAGCTGGAAGGAGGGAGGGGATTAGGAGCCCGTCGGGGGGCACCAGCCCGAGCTCTGCTGCCCCCCGCCCTCACCAGCATGGCGTCCAGGTGGCCGATCTGGGAGTAAGGCAGCGCCGCCCGGTAGGTCTCTGTCGTCTTCCACCACAGGGGCAGCCCCAGCATGACGGCCATGGTGGCAAAGCAGAGGGCGGCGTGCTTGCCCCGGATCTTCTCTGGGGGAGGGGGAGAGACCAGGAGGGAGAGTCAGCCAGAGCACCCTCGGTGGGGGAAAGGAAGGGGACCCTCCCCACACTCTCCCCACTCAGGCTGCTCCCCAGGGGCTGGAGCAGCCACATTGTCCCCCTCCGTTCCATGGGGGTCCCTCTAAGCCTCCCTCACACACTGCACCCCCTTCTCAATCCCCCACCCCCACACAGAGGGGAACCCCCAGCCTCGAAGTGCTCACACCGGGTCTTAATTTTTTTTTCTTCTCACTATTCTGGTAACTGTATTTCAAGATATCTGGTTTCCATGGCAACCCTATTTTGTGCATTTAAAAACCTCCTGCTTGGCAGGGGTCTCCCACACACCATGGGGAGCTTCTGTGATCCACACACGTGCCTGGGACATGCCTTATAAGGGGGGGGGCGTCTGCTCTGGGGCTCTCAAGCCAGGGGCTTCCCCCCCTTTCAGTATCACTGGTTTCTCTAGCAACCCTACTTAACGTTCTGTGCACTTGTCTGGGTCTCACACATACATGTACATGTTTAGTTCCCACACACCAATGTACACAATCACACACAAACACACCTGTGTGCACGTATGCATGTACAAGTGTGCGCATGCGTGTGTGCTCTTTTAGCGCCTGCACACCAACATACACAACCCCCACACAAATACACACGAACATACATGTGCACTATTTGTTCCCACAGGCCGACACACACAATACATATGCATATACACACCTGCGTGTACATAAGCGCGTATATATGGGCACGCTTGTTCTCACAAACACGCAACCCCCACGCAAATGCACACCTGCTCACACATACGTGTAGCCAGGGGTGCCCGCACACATGCGCATTAACCAGGGGCACGCGCCCACAGACACCCAAGTGAACGCCCATACACACCCCGGGTGCCCGGCACACACGGGCACACATAATGCGCGTGCTCCCCCACACCCAAGGGAGATGACACACACCCCCCAGCCAGCACCACCCGGTGGGAGGGGGAGGGGCCGAGGCTCTCCCCTCCCCCTTCTGGGGCCTCAGTTTCTCCCTCCCTCCGGAGGCCGCGCCGGCCCGGACCCCGCTCCGAGGCCGGTTTCTCCACACCTGGGTCCAAAGTGAGCGCTGACAGCGCCTGGTGCCGTTCCCGGTCTCCTCGGTCCACCCGAGGCCGTTCCAGGCGAGCTCGCTCGGGCATCCTTCCGTCCGCCATCCTTCCTTGCCGCAGAGGACGGGCCGGCGGGGCGGGGCTGCACCGGCTCCTTCCAATCAGAGCTCAGCGTACCTCTCCCACGGACCGGGCGGAGCCAAGGTTCGATCGCGACCAATCCCAAGGCGTATCCCCTAGCAACTCACTCGGGTCCGCCTCCTAAACGCAGGACGCCCTTCACTACGGGCCGCGGCAAGGGACAGAAGAGGCCTGGGGCGCGTGAGCCAGGAAATGCGACATCGGGCCGCGTGCACCTGCTCTAGCGGCTCCGGGTCTGGGCCGAGACTGGCGACGCCCGGGAAGGGGGCTGGGGGCGATGGCACACACGCCACGTGGTCAGGGTCGTGCCGGAGCTCCGAGTTACTGCCTGAGCCCGGCCTCAGGCGCTTATTCTGGCTGCGCTCTCACCGCAGACGCTGCGGGGACCCGGATTCCCGGAAGTCCTCCCGGACTGCGAGCCTCAGTTTACCCCTCTTTGCATCTTCCGTCCCTTGCTCCAGTTGTCAGGATCGCAGACTTAGAGGCGCAGGGAGCCTTGGTGTCCTCCCGCCCCACCACTGGTTTCACAGATTAATAAACTAAAGCAATGAGCTAGTCCAGCCCTCTCCCATTTTACAGATGAGAACACTGAACCTCAGGAGTTAAACGCGTGGGCGGGAGTAAAACATGGGACGTGTCCGTCTGGGACCGGACCGGACTCCCACCCGGCTCTTTCCAGACCTCACTGGCTCCTCTGAGCTCCACCTTCCAGGGCCCAGACACTTAAGGCAGACATTAATGTCTCTCCTCCAGAATAAAAGTCTCCCTGACTCCAGACCCAGCAATTTATCCTTGGCCATCCCCTGCTGCCCCCACAAACCCACGGCAAACAAAACAAATCCCTATAGTAACTGCAGCCGGGGGAATTTTCCAGATTTCTCTGAAACTGATCTTTTCACCTCTTGTTCAGCAATAATGTTTTACCACATTGTTACCTTGCTATATTCTTCAGTTGAGAGAGAACTTCTGTTCTCGGTTCTTTGTAAAAAGCGCTTCCACCAATATTTTATGATTACGTTTGGCTCTTTTTCCTGTTCCTTTGATTCCTTTAGGTCTAATCATGTATCATTAGGTGAAAGTGATGGGTGCAGCTTCTAGGGAAAAGTAGCCAAAGTCCCGGCCCTGGGAGGGCTGTAAGTCTACATTGTTACCTGTCAGATAACAATCTATCAGTCTGTGGTAACAAAGTTTCTGAGACAATGATCACGTGCACACCAGACCGCTCTTCAAACCCACCCATGAGCCACAAAATTAGCATATCAGTGACATGTTTCTAACTTTTTCCTCTAAATTTATCTCCTTGCTCCTGGTTCTTTGCTAAATTCTTTTGGAACTTAGCCCACTTTAATTGGCGATACAATTATAATAAACTTTGCCCCTTGACTCGGATCTTTTGAGATACCAGTCTAAACCCCCAACTTTTGGGGGTCTCTTCGAATTCAAATCTGGTCTCAGACACTTAACACTTCCTAGCTGTGTGACCCTGGGCAAGTCACTTAACCCCAGCCTCAGGGAAAAAAAAAAGAAGAAGAAGAAGAAGAAGAAGAAGAAGAAGACAAATGTAGCTGGGGTCAAAGGATGTACCAGTTTTCAGAGGGACGAGATACCCTTCCAAATGCAAATGATGAGATTGAAGAAAGTAACGGGCAAAAGTTGAGATTGGGGTAGGTCCACTGAATGTTGGGGTTCATTCATGGGATCGGTTCACAATGGCCTTTCTCTCTGCCAAAAGGTACATAGATTTATGAAAAGGGATGAAAGTCCTTTGTACTCCAAGAGGACCGGGACTGCAGGCAGGTGATCTCAAGACCTGCAAGTGAATTGGGTTGAAGTGAGGGAGGGCTGGGCAAGGGCACCATGTGAGGAATTGACTGAGGGAAAACATTCTCATGGCAAGATAGCCTTAAATAACCAACAAATAGAACTATAGATAAAAGTTGCAGGTGGGGTCCCCTTCCAGTTCCTATCACCTCTTAATTAGCATTTAAGTATTTCTTTGGTGAGGATGGCTTTGAATTATATCTGCTGATATCTAAGTAGAGAATTGTAGAGCAGTTCTCTAGGGAAACTTAAATTAAGAGTCTATTATTATTGACTTGTATTTTTTGGTTTCTGGATTAGTTTTCTGCCATTAGACGATAAACCTGGACTCCTCCAAATAATGGGATTTTCTCCAGCTTGGGGGTTTGGGGATTTTGGGGGGAAGGGGGTTCTGTGTTCAGGGACCTATTTACTCTTGTGTTTTGCAGTTTATGCTTCGTACTTTTTTGCTGACAAACACCTTGACAGATGAAAGATAGCCTTTCTCAGGAGATGGTAATAAACCCCTTTTTTGCTTTTTCTTACTCTGAGAGTCTGATTATTTTTGTGGATGATACTGTCCCACACACTTGCCTCACTTTCCCCTCCAGAGCCATCTGGATCCCGTAGCCAGATATAGAAAAAAAATGATTGGAGATGACCTTGGATGAAATGTGAGACCTTGGTCTTTTAAAGCTAAGGCCTTTTTTAAGTTAAGCTTTGTTTAACTGAGGCTGGATCCATTCGGTGATTAAGGAGAGGTAGGAATTGAGGCAAAGGAGCTTTTTCACCTAGTCAAAAATTAAATAAATAAACAAACAAACAAATAAATAAATAAATGGGAAGATTCTTCAGGTTTCTGACTAAAGCAGAAATGATTGTTATTTACATTCAAATGAATAGATCAGGACCAAAATAAAGCTCAAATGGAGCTTGGTCTAGCTAGAACCTATTGGCAGCCAATTAGAATCAAAATGGTTTTGGTTTGACAGCTGGTCCTTAAGAAAGAAATCTAGTTCATAAACCCCAACATATCTTGGGAGGGTTCAGAGATTCAAGAGAGAAAGGGAAAGTGCTTTTAAGAGCATCTGTGGGTAAGGGCATGCTACCCTATCTGGACCAATGTGCCTATCTTCTTAAAGTTCTTAAGGAAAATTGGAGAGGAGGGGAGGGAAAGAGAAGGAATGAAGGAAGAATAGTGACTTCCTGGTGTCAAATTCCATTATGAAGCAATAATCCTAATCCTCAAAATTATTTGTTATTCTATATCAAATTGCTTAAAGAGGGAACAAGGTGAAAAATTTAGAACTCAAAATCTTATAAGAAACTGTGTGGTTCAGAAATGGTGAGGGGTCACCATTTAATAAAAAGGCTGGAGAGATTTCTAGAAGCAAAGTTTATTGTACATTCTTGTGAGAAGGGGGTCCCACCCCTCCAGTGGACAATCTAAGGGAGGAAGCACCTTCTGGGGTAGGGTTAACACCTTTAATCCCTAATGCACACACCCTCTCCCACCACTGATCCTCATCTTCATTAGTTGAGGGTCTTACATTCTAAAAGGAGATCTACCCACGAAATTGAACTTGACCAATAAGTACATAGTTGCCCATATTTGACTGAAATAGGGAGAAAATGATGTCATGGGAAGATAGCAGGAAGGGGATTTAAGTATGCCCTTGACTCAATCTTCAAAGTCCTTCAGGCCTACTCAAACTCTGAAGTAGAAGAAGCTTTACTCGATTTTCACAACTGTCTTGAAAGATCTCATCTCATCTCGTTCAAAATGAATCTTGAAAACTATCTTTACAGGTAATTGGAAAAAATAAAATATTATTTACATATTCATAGACAAACTGTTTAATATTGATTTAAAAAGAAATGCAAATCAGGGGAAGAATAAGAATCAGAAACATAAAACAATAACACGGTGCTTAGTAATTCTTAGAACATAAATTATTTGGGAAAGTTTGGGGAAAATGGGTTTAGGTCAACATTTTATACCACATAACTAACATGAGTGGATATGTGATCAGAACCAAGTTAACAAACATTTGTTAAGCTTTTATTATGTGTCAAACCTAATGTTAGATATAGGGAATGCAAAGAAAGGCAAAAATCAGTTTTTGCTCCTAAGGAACTCAGTTTCTAAAGATGGAGGCAACATGTAAACAACTATACACACGAACTGTTTGCATTTTTGTTTTTCTTCCCAGGTTATTTTTACCTTCTGAATCCAATTCTTCCTGTGCAACAACAACAAAATTCGGTTCTACACACATTTATTGTATCTAGGATATACAATAACATATTTAACATGTATGAGACTGTCTGCCATCTAGGGGAAGGGGTGGAGGAAAGGAGGGGAAAATTTGGAATAGAAGTGAGTGCAAGGCATAATGCTATAAAAAATTAACCATCCATATGTACTGTCAAAAAAAAAAAAAAAGTTTAAAATAAATAAATAAATGTGTCTTGTTCCATTAAAAAAAAAAAAAACAAACAACTATACACACACAAAAAAGGAAAATTAATACAGGAGGGAAGGAACTAGCATTGGGAGGGACTAAGAAAGGTTTCTGGCCTAAGGTGGAATTTGACCTGAATACCAAATAAAGGTAGGAAACCTAGGAGAAGAGGGAGAACAGGCCTGTATAAGGGACAGCCAGTGAAAAGGCAAATTATTATTTAAAAATATATACATATTTACAATAATGAATGAGAGGAAGAACCTTTCAGAACTATTTCTAGCACAAGAATATTTAATCTAACAAAGGATAGAGGCATTTGTAAAATAGACCTGAATTTTAAACACTTGGCACAAACAAAACCAATTCAGTTAGGATAAGAAAGAAAACTCAGTGGAGGGGGGAGGGGATCTTTGCACTAAATATTTCTGCTAACAAAGGATAATGATTATTTTTAAATTTTAAATTTTTTAAAAAGGATAACAATTATTTAAATAATATACTACTATACAAATGATATGCTACTAACAAGATTGCTCCAAGTAATAATAAGAGAAAGGCAAATTGAAACAGCTCTTAGGTTTCCCCTCAATCCCTAAAAATTAACCAAAAAAAAAATAATAATAATAAGTAAAGATAGAAACAGTCACTGTTGAAGCTACAGGAAGACAAGAACACTAATAAATTGTTGGTAGGGCTGTAAATTGTTCATGGTGACAGACTTTATGATCCCATTTGGAACTTTCTTGACAAAGATTGCTAGAATTTGTCCTTTTTTTCTCAAACTCATTTTACAAATGAGGAAACTGAGGCAAACAGGATTAAGTGACTTGGCCAGAGTCACACAGCTAGTAAATGCCTAAGGTCACATTTGAACTCATGAAAATGAGCTTTACAGATTGCAAGTTCAGGGCTCTATCCACTGTACCACTAAATTACCTTCTGGAATTGTTTTAGCCTTTCTGAGAAACAATTTGGAATAATGCTTAAAACTTTGGGCAGGAAATGTCATCCGCATCCAAAAAAAAAGAACTAAGATTGAATGGGAATGTAAATCAGCACATGCTATGTTCACTTCTTTTTTTGTTTTGTTTTGTTTTTTATCTCTCACATGTTTTTTTTCCTTTTGCTCTATTTTTCATTCCCAACATGATTCATAAAGTGTATTAAAAGCAAATAAACTTACTACAATTAAAAAAAAAGGGAATAATGCTTAAAAAGTGACTATAACTTGAATATCTTTTGACCCAGAGAACCAAGGAACTCAAGGAGCAAAAGATCTCAATATACCAAAGTATTTATCTAATTATTTTGTGATAGCAAAAAATAGGAAACAAAGATGGCCATCAATTGGGGAATGATTAAATACACTCTAGTTGTAATATAATGGAATAGAATAATGGAATATTATAAGATGAATAAAGAAGAATTTCAAGAGGCATGTGAAAATACTCATTCTGAAGGAGGACCAAGAAAACAAATTACATAAAGACAACAATGTAAATGAGAAGAAAAAATCAAACTGAATTATAATGAGCAAGCTTAGCACCAGAAAAGTTAGAATATTAGAAAGGGAAAGATGCAGAGAATCTGCATATATAATGTATATATGTATATAATGTAAGATATGGTCAATATATTGGTTAGATTTGCTGAATTGCTTTCTCCCCACCCCCACCCCCATAATAGCAGTTACCATTGGGGCAGCTAGGTGGCACAGTGGATAGAGCACCAGTCCTGAATTCAGGAGGACCGGAGTTCAAATTTGCTCTCAGACACTTAACACTTCCTAGCTTTGTGACCCTGGGCAAGTCACTTAACCCCAGCCTCAGAAAAAAATAAAAAATAAAAAAAAATAACAGTTACTATTAATATAGGCACCTCACTAAGCACTTTACAGTGATCCCATCTGATGTTCACACTAGACCCAGCCCCTTTTTCCACTGTGCTACCTTACTCCCTTCTCTTTTTCAGTTTTTCTATTTTTAAAAATCTTTGTTGCACAGAATGGTTCAGAGAAGGGAAGAGAATGATGTAAAATCGAAAAGGTATCAATGAAAATAGTGAAATTCAAAATGTGCTTCAGAATTGTTAGAAATTAAAATCAAACTCACTGGTTGACAGATTCTATCTTCCATTCTGAAAATCAGGACATTTGTCCTTCAGTCTTATGGCATCTTTCCCATTTCTCAGAACATTTCAAAGCACTGACCATGACACCTAACAATCCTATCAGCCATATTTTTTAGTATATCTGGGCTGGTACTGAACTCAGCAAGGGCAGCTAGGTACTCTTTAAATTTTCCTGTCTTATTTTCAGTCCTATTTTTCTTTTCCAGTACAAAGATTATTTCACTTGGCAGAGAAACAGAAGTAAAATAAAGACAGTTGTCAGTATTTTTCCACCTACCCCCGAGTTACAGTTCTCATTTTGATCAACTTTTCCCCAGTAGAACCAAAAAGCAGATAAAAAATAAAACCAAATCCAAACAGCTTTTTATTAAGAGCTTTTCTCAAACCTGTAAAGACCTACATGAACTGATGCTGAGTGACGTGAGCAGAACCAGGATATTGTACACAATAACAAGACTATGTGATGATTAACTGTAATGGACTTGGCTCTTCAAAAATGAGGCACTTCAAATACTTTTTTTTGAAAAATTATGGAGATTGAGAATTGATAGTATTTTTACCTTTTAAAAAGAATTTTCACGTTTTTCTTTCTTCTGTTTTTCCCCCCTTTTTGATCTGACTTTTCTTGTACATGACAAATGTGAAAATGTGTAAAAGAATCACACATATAAAATTGCTTGCTGTTTTAGGGAGAGAAAAATCACAAAGTTTTACAAAAGAGTATGTTGAAAATTGTCTTCACATGTATTTGAAAAAAATAAAATACTGTTGGTCCTAATTCATTTTGTTTTAGACTTAAGAGTTGGAAGGGACCTTAAATGTCATCTAAGTTCAACCCAACTGTTTTAGGGATGAAGGGATTAAGTCCCAGAGGGGCCAGTTACTGTGTGCCAGGCATTGTATTAAGCACTTGGTAAAGAGTGTGTACCTCATCTTGAGAGGGATTCCCATTTTATACTGAGGAAACTGAGGCAGACAGGTAAAAAATCCTACAGCTAAATTGTGAGACAGGATTTGAGTTTATCTTTTTGACCCAGATGTTGGACTCTTACCCCAAATCCAGTACTTTTTTATTTTTGGCTGCAGAAGTCACCAAAAATGGCATGGTGAGGAGGAGCTTGATGTGGGTGCATAAGGAACTCATAACAACCAACTTTTCTTAAACATACAGGCCCAAGGAGTGGTTCTAACTGTGACTGAATGAGAAGCGCAGAAGTTCTAATTCATCAACATGGGAAAGACAGTCAGCAAGGACAGAGCTTCCAGATGGCCACCGAAGTCCTCACTTCATCATTTGTAATGGTAGCTACAACATTGATTGATGCTCAATTAATTGGTCAATCAACTGATCAATGCTCAATTAATGCCACAGACCAATTCAAAGACTGACAGCTTTATTGTTTTTTCAGGAGAAAACTAGCCTCCCCTAAAGAGTTGATGTGGCTTAACTCGAATGTACACCCTACATGTTTGGAGAACAAATTTCAAAGGATTCAGGGAAATGGTAAGGAGAAGGAAGCCATGGGAAGTGAGCCCAAATTATATCAGAGAGCAGACGCAGAGAGAATGGGCTGATTTTTCCGAGAACCAACAAGTGTTAGGTGGATCTGTGACTTTCCCCACTAGCCTATGCTGCATCCTGGTATCACAGGGGAGAGGGTGGGAGAGGGCGGCACAGAGGCGACAGACCAGAGACTTCACTAACATTTATTCGAGGCACTACACAACAGGCCACATTAAAGATGTAGCATGAATTGGGGCCCAACCCCCTAACCCTGGGAGGGAATGAGAATCTAGGAAGAAGCTTGAGAATCATGGGTGTCCTAAATAGGGGGATATCACACAAAGATAGTGTGGGGGAGCGGGAACTCAGATATCCCGTTTGGACCTTGCAGCCCCTCACCCAAATCCTCCAGTCTTGGCCCATAGGGGCTCTCCGTTTCCTCCCGCTCCCAGGGGTAATAACAAGGGGGCATGATGCTGGGGTGCTAGAGCAGAGGGCAGAAAGGCATTATCCCCCTGCTCTGCATAGCTATTTGGTTCACTGCACAGGCTACAGGTCAAGCTTAGTGTGGGAGGCCTGGGCTGGGGGACAGGAGGGACCAGGGCCCACAGCCTCAGTAGGCGTGATTAGCAATGTACAGCGACTTCCCAGCTGCACCTGCATCTTCTCCACCGCCTTCATACTTGCCCTGGGCAGCCAGACCGTTCACCTGCAGTAAGCAGAGAGAAAGAAAGGGAGATCAGCACGGCCCCACCATCCAAGTGGGGATCGCTACCCGATGCCCCTTCTGCAGCCTCACCTCTGCCCGCTTGATGAACTCCTCAGTGGCGGCACTCTCATTGTCCCTCTGCCCACGCCAGGCGCTGAGGGCAGAGGCCTGCAGGGCACGGCCATAGGAGAAGGTCAACGCCCAAGGCCGGGAGAGCGAGCAGCGGTTAATGGCATTGAGGTTGATGGAGGCCTCCTCCTCACTCTGACCTCCAGACAGGAAAGTCACACCTGGAATGGGAAGAATGACAGATAAGGTACTGAGTGGATGGTCCCTCTTTTCTCTCTTATTCGTGTAAAGAGCTTTCTCTATAGGTTCAGGCAGATAAATCCACTCTACAAGAGAGCTAGATGTCCTGCCCAAAGCTCCCCCAAACCAGGGCTGCAAAGTCAGTGTGACTCAAAGGGAAGCCTCGGCTCCAGGCCTTCTTGACTCCAAGGCTGGTTCTCCATTGTTAACTGGGCCACAATTACTTCCCATCCCCCCAAATCAGAGACTCCTTCAGAGGGCAATGGGACACAGGGATAACCTGGCCCACAAGGGAGACAAGGGATTCTGCCTCATGGATCCTGGGATGGGCTGACTAACTTTGGCTTGTCACTGCCCTAGCTTAGGGAAGGAGGATTAAGCCTGGGGATACCTGGGACAGCAGGAGGCACAGTGCGACGCAGGGCAGAGACAGTTGCCATGGCGATCTCCTCCGGGGTATACTTGAAGGGGCAGGAATGACCAGGGGTCACCATGTTGGGCTTGAGCAGAGTCCCTTCAAGGTACACATGGTGGTCACTCAGGGCCTTGTAGACAGCAGCCAGGACCTGGGAAAGACAGCAGAGATTGGTGGTCCCATGATTCCTATCCCTCCAGACCCCTGACTCATGTCTGGAGGGGATTCTCCTTCCAGAGTGAAGAAATGAAATCATTAAATCCCAAACTCGAGGAATCTCCTAAGCATACATTATTCTCCTTATGTCTCTAGACCCCAGTTCATGATATTCCTTATGACTTACTCATTCTTTAAAATTCAACTGAAATACTCTCCTCCATGAGGAAGCCTGATCCTTCTTCGATGTAATGACTTCCTTCTGAGCCCTCCCATAATCCTTTCTGCAATTTTCCAGATTTTTCTGAGCACCCTGCTCATCATTTCTTGTAGCACAATCATTCTGTCACATTTACTATAACTTGTTCAGCCACTTAAGGCCCCAAGTGATGGGCATCCACTCAACTTCCAATTCTTAGCCACCGCAAAGAGTTGCTATAAATATTTTTGTACGTATAAGGTCCTTTTTTTTTAAAATCTCTTGGGATATCGACCCAGAAACAGAATTGCTGGAGAGTATATAAGCATCTCTGGGCCTTATTCCTTCCCTCCCCTAGGAGACTGTAGAAGTGCAGTAGTTAAGAGTGCTAGCCTGTAGTCAGGAGGATCTGAATTCAAATCCAGGCTCAAGCACTGGACACTTTCTAGCTAAGTGACCCAAGTCATTTAACATGCTAAAAAAAAGCAGGAAGAAGACTTCTGAGGGTACCATCTACTGTTTTGTAACAGTGGTATACACACAGTAGGTACTCAATAAATGTTTGTTGTGGTCTACTCTCTACTTGCTCCTGTTTGATTTTGGGTAGTGTCCACCCTGGCCCACATAGAGTCCACTTGTGGGGACAGACAGAGCCTGCCTCGAGCTCAGGTGGGCACAGATGGAGAAGGGAGCGCTCACCTGTTCTCTGGTCCCTAGGGACAGCAGCACTGGGGTGGGCTTACCTTCTCAGTGACGTACTGGCAACGTTTGAGATCATGGTCTCCATCCGGCAAGATCTCAGGCTCCACAATGGGCACAATGCCATTCTGAAGGTCAGGAGAAGAACAGCTCAGGCTAGGGCAAGAAGTCTCCAAAACAGCCCCCCCATATGCCCAACCCATCCATGATCAGGGTCCCTCAGTCTGTTCCTCCCACCCCAGGGGTCAAGGTCCCACACGCAACCTGCTGGCAGATGCTGGCATAGCGGGCCAGCACATTGGCGTTCTCCAGGATTGCCAGGGGAGAGGGAGTATGATCACTGATCTTCAGCACGCAGCGCCATTTGGCAAAGTCGGCCCCATCCTTCTTGTACTGAGCACAGCGTTCAGAGAGCCCGTCCAGCCCTGGGGCCACAACGTTAGTTCGCACCCAGCACCCTTGCCCACGTATGCTCCCCTCCCCACCTGCCACTCGGCCCTCCCTCCCACCACTCAGCTTCCCCTACCTTGTGTGGTGGTTTCTCCATCGGTTCCAGCCAAAGCCACCACACCTTTGTCAACCTGTAGGTTGTAGAATAGAAAACATGAAGGGCAGCCCACAGCGGGCAGCAGTCTCCCCAGTGTTCCCCATGCGGATCTCCTGCTTTGTACCTTGATGCCCACAACAATGCCCTTGTCCTGGATGGTGCGGACGAAGGGCACCCCATCATCCCCCTTCTGGTAGAGGGTCTCATGGAAGAAGATGATGCCCCCAATGCATTTCTTGATCCTTCCATCGGCGCTGAACAGGACCTGGCGATACTGCCTGCGGTTCTCCTCCGTGTTCTCCACCCCAATCTGGCTCAGCCGTTTGGCCATACTGCCTACGGGTGAACAAGGAGGCAGCGACCACTGACCCTCTTGTCCCTAGGGTTGGGGATTCCTGCACCCGCACTCTGCCCTTCCTCTCTCACTTACCTACTGACTCATCAGCTGCCAAGATGCCCTTGCCCGGGGCAACGATCCGAAGGGCAATGTCTGACAGCTCCTTCTTTTGCTCAGGCGACAGGGCAGGGTATAACTGGGGCATGGTGGTGGGCTTCTCTCCTCTTGACTAGATGGAAATCAAATAGCTTCTCTCACTAGGGGAAATGGCAAAATCATAGGAGTCAGTGGCCCTCCTTGGCCTGGGTCCTAGGTGGCACAGCAGTGTTTCGTACTTTGGCAGTACACAGCCTAGGGGGCCTCATCCCACATTCATCTCCCTCTGTCCCCAGTGGGCACCCTTCCCAGCACTCTGGCTAGCCCTGCAGGGAGGGGGATGGGAAACCGTGGGAAAGCACACCATCTTGCAAAACTGCTATCTGGATATCTCAGGGCTTCTGGGGGGAGAAGCCCCTGGACTCTTTAAGAAAAAAAGTATTGGTTTCTTAAGGACCCTCAAGAGCCCTTCTGTCTCTATTATCTACAATACTACAAGATGTCCCATCTCAGGTTGTCAAAAAGGGATAAATCAAGAAAAATCCAATGGCCTCAGCTCTTTTTCCTTGAAGGAAAAGGAATGAATAGGAATACAGAGCTGCCAGTGGCACCTTTTAATTTGGCAGAAACAGTAGTTTCTGTCTCCCTTGAGATTTGCCGTACCAAATGTTGCAAGAGATTTCCTGTGTTTAAAAAACAGAGTGGGGACAAGAGACAGAAAGACCCCAGAGTGGCCAGACACGACTGAATGACAACCACCAAAATAATGTGCCCACGCCATACTAGAGCTAATAAATGTCTCCCATGACTGATAAATCAATTCAAGAATTAACATGGTTTTGTTCTTCCATTTTCATTTCATTCATTTCTCAGAACCTCAGCAAGAGAGAGACAGGGAGAAAGAGAGACAAAGAGGGAAAAAGAGACAAGAGACAGAGGGAGGGGGAAAGAGACAAGAGACAGAGGGAGAAAGAGACAAGAGACAGAGGGAGGAAGAAAGAGACAAGAGACAGAGGGAGGGAGAAAGAGACAAGAGACGGAGGGAGGGAGAAAGAGACAAGAGACAGAGGGAGGGAGAAAGAGACAAGAGAGAGGGAGAAAGAAAGAGACAAGAGACAGAGGGAGGGAGAAAGAGACAAGAGACGGAGGGAGGGAGAAAGAGACAAGAGACAGAGGGAGGGAGAAAGAGACAAGAGAGAGGGAGGAAGAAAGAGACAAGAGACAGAGGGAGGAAGAAAGAGACAAGAGACAGAGGGAAGGAGAAAGAGACAAGAGACAGAGGGAGGGAGAAAGAGACAAGAGAGAGGGAGGAAGAAAGAGACAAGAGACAGAGGGAGGGAGAAAGAGACAAGAGACAGAGGGAGGGAGAGAGACAAGAGACAGAGGGAGAGAGACAGACGGAAACAGAGAGGGAGAATGGGGGGGGGAGATCGTGGGATTCCTATTTACTCTGGGGAAGAGCAGTGAGGAATCTTCCAGAAGCACCAGGCTTGGATCTGAAGGGGCTTGAAGAAGATTCAAGCGGAGATTAAGAGATTAGGAGTGTGGCGTTCTAGGGTATCCCTTCCCTTCCCTTCCCTCCCTGTCCTCTTCTCAGTGGGATCGGGATCAAATAAACAACCCCAGACAAAGCCGAGGAAGGAGGCTGGAAGGTGAAGGGGCACCAGAAGATGAAGCCGGGTGTTCAGGGAAGGAGAAGGGAAGGGGAAAGGTTCAAGAGCCAGGGAGGGCTCGGGAGAAAGCCAGGGATGTAAAGAGCGGCCGAGAGACGTCAGCCGTTAAACGGGAGAGGGAGGGGGATGAAGGTGCCGGCGAGGGGAGGGAAGGGGCAGTGGACAGCGCTCGAGGGAAGATGAAGGGGCAGAGAAAGATGCAAGAAAACCGGAAAAGCACACGGGAGGGAGGGGAGGAAGCTGGCTCGGGAGCAGGAGGAAAGGTGAACAGCAGGAGCCCGGAGCCGAGCAAGGGGGCAGGGAGGCGGGGGGCGGCGGCTGGAAGGCGCGGAGGGCTGCAGGTGGGAAACCTAAAAAGGAAGGCTGCGCAGGGGAGGAGCCCGGGCCAGCGAGGAGAGGGAGCGGGCAGAAGCCGCGTGCCCGCGGGAGCCGGGCCAGTCTCCGGGTAGCGGGCAGCGCGGCGCGGACCTTACCCGAGCCGAGTGCGTCGTGTGCGGGGTCCGGGCGTCTGTGGCGGACTGGGCAGGGGCTCCGGGTAAAAGAGGCTGCGGCTGCCGCAGAGCTACGTGACTTGGAGGTGGGAGGAGCCAGCTCCGCCCCTCGACCGCCTCCTTCGCATCTGCCGGGGCGGGGGCCCAAACTGAACCTGCTCCCCCCACTCCTCTCCGGGAGGGCGGGAGCCGCTGCTCCTTTCTGCCTAGTGCCCCTGCCTACCATCGGCCGCCCTATTCCCGTGGTTCGTCTGCCCTTCCCCCTTTCCACTACGCACAGGCGGGGGCATCCCTGCCCCCACCCCCAAACCTCAATCCGGGAGGGGTGGGCGAAAGAGAAAGAGGCCCATTTTGTTCTGCCAGGCCCAAAGCCCGGGAACAAGCTGTCCATGCCCAGCACAGCGGAGGCACTGAATGGGAAGGAGGGCAGGCGGGGCGAGGCCATGGCCACAGTGGCAGCAGAGGCCGAGTAGCCCCAAGTGGCTTCAGATTCTGTTGCCAGAGCCTGCCCGATGCCCAGCAGGAGAGAGCCTGGCCTCCAGTTCCCTCAACTCAATGACTCATGCATTTCAATCAGTCCCACAATGATTCCTCCTTAGAAGGAGGCCCAGCATCACCCCCTGCCCTCAGGGAGCTTATGTCCCACTGCTAGGACCCGACAGGTACACTCCCGGAAGGGGAGGAAATCAGAGGTCCTGGGCAGAGCTGGGTTCCTGAGCTGGGAATCCAATGGGAGAATTTGAGGGGGCGTGTAAGAATGCATTCTGGGCCATCTGGGCAAAGGCAGCAGCACACAGGGGGGCAGCTCGCCAGCCGGTTTAACTAATAGGAATGTGTGAAAAGGAATAACAAGACAGAGAAGGGGCATCGGGGTTTGGGGGGGCCCAGCACAGAGAAGCAGCCTGCAAGCACTTGGCCCAGTAGGAATTGCACTTGTCTGTGGATGTCCCGTCACACAGGTGAGATAGTGAGGATTTCAGCCTATGGGCCGTCAGGTGCCTGACTTGCTGTCAACTCCTCCACAGCTAGGACATCTGGTTCCAGCTCTGCCCCCTCTGGGGCACTCCAAAGCAGGAGCCTCCTAAGGGTGTCCCTGGATCCTGCTTCTTCCTTATTCAATCACCTTGCACAACTGGCAGTCTGACCTCTCGGGCTCAGGAGGTGTGACTCGTCCAGGCCTATAGGTTAAGATAAATGATTCTCACATGACAAGTCCCTCTTAAACCTGTTCTTTCCATCCCTCGGCACACTGATCTGATCTCTACCGGTTCTTCCATAGACTGTCTAGGGCACCAGGGTCTTTGCCCTTACCACTGCTCACTCCTCGCCCGCCAGCCCTCGACTGGGTGCCCACGTCCCCGTTTCCTTCTCTTCCCTCATTAGATTGTTAGCTCCTTGAGGCAGAGACTGCCTTTCTCTTTTCATACTTGAGTCCCTGGGGCTTAGCACCGCCAGGTCCCAAGGGAGTTGTAGGGGACCAGAATAACATCACTCTGCCAGTCAAGTTGGTGTGTTCCACTGAGGCCGATCAAACCGACACGAGCTCTGCCACAGATAGGTTCCAAGGAACATTTAAGAAATGTTTACTGACCAGCACTCCAGTGGGATGCCCAAGCTAAGCCAACTTCTGGGAACTCCAGCTCAAGGACCACCTCTTTCCAGAGTGTTCTTTTTACTCTTTAGGGCATTCTATAACTGCCTGTAATCTGTCCCTACCAGTCTGACTCTCAAAGGTCACAGATGACTCCCTAATAACTAAATCTGGCTTTTCTCAGGTCTCTTTATTTATTAATGCAGGAAAGATAAAGATTTTACATTCTTGCAAGAATGAATGCTTAGATTAATAGACACACCTTTTTAACTCCAAAGGCAGTTTTTTATTTCAGATCAGAAAGGGCAAGTTCTTCCCTGGGATTTCCATTAACTAGATGTAAATAAGTTGCTCAACTTTTATCTCAGCCCTCCTTTCATAGTCAGTACCTTGCCCCCAAGGAGTTGCCATTCTAGAAGGGGGAAAGGTAACAGTGGAAGGCTAGGGACAAGGAATAAAAGATTGGATTAAATTCTCTGGCCTCCACTCCAAAGGAGCTTCCAAAGCCTCCTGACAAAGCCAGTCCCTACCCAAAAGGAGCTTATGTTCTTTTGGAAAAGATAACCTTCAATTTTCTAATTTGTTTCATTTCTCCAATTTAATTTTCATGACCAAATAAATGCCCATTTATCCCTTTTTCTCAGTTTTTAAAAAATAATTTGGTTTCTGCATCCTTTTCTAACCCATCAAATTGAGCTAATACTTTTTACATCCCTCTTCATAAAAGTCTATTAATCTCTGCACTGAACTCTTACACTGAATGGATTTATTAATCCCTGAATTCTCTGCTCATTCTTCAGTTAGGGCTGTACTAGGAGTTTTCTACCTCCATTTGTAACACATATCCCTCCTCTTCCTGTCAATAACCTGTCCAGAATTATTCTATTTTTCCATGCCATTCTGCTAGTGGCAACTAACCACTCTGCTATTCCTTTCACTGCCTCTCTGGCAATATTTACCCACCAAAGTAGGAAGTGACACAAATCCAGAACTAGATTTCTAGCTAGGAATTCATCAGTTACTGATGCAGGTTGTGGTCCCTTTAGGAAACTCCGTATCCTTGCGCCAAATCCAAAGGGGTTGTGGGGGAGCTCTATTTGACTCCCTGTAACCCAAACCTGCCACTAGACCTCAATTAAACCTCAATTTCATTTGGGTACCTCCATATCTAGACCTCATCAGTTACTATCCTTGACTTAATTCTTCCTGATTCAGTCTTTCTTCTTCAAATGTCAGGAAGAACCTGCCAAGGATAGCAGGTTTGAGTGCTCTCAGGTCTCATCTTCTTAAAGCTGCCCTTTGCCCCATCCTCCTGAACTTCTCCTGGCTGGCTTGCAAAACACTGCACTCTGCTGATGTCTTCCTGAACTATCCTTCTGGCTTTTGCAGGTTTGGATTCTTCCACCCTCTAGCACAAAGGAATGTAGAAGCCAGATTGTGGAGGGCTTTAAAAGCCAGAAGGAGGATTCAGAATTTTATCCTAGAGGCACAAAAGTCACTATGGAAAGAATTTCAATAAAACAACTTCCTTCTTTGTGGTCTACTTCTTAGGATCTGATTTCATTGCATGCTACTACTGATCACAACTCTCTCTCCCCCTGGATTATCTTGCTGATTTGCAGAATCCAAAACGATTCTTGGATTCTTGACTTTGCTTCTTTGCTTGCTGTGACATTTTGAGTTAGACCTTCTAGATTAGTAGCATCTGCTAGTTTGCAGACCACCAGCATAACCACTGAAAACCACTCCACAAGGACAATTTATCCTAAACAAATTTATTTCAACTTTAAATACACTTAAGTAGATACAGATTGCTGTCTTATTCATAGCATCTTTTCCTCTTTCCTATCCAGCCTGCATTCCCACTCTCAAACCCCCCCAAAAATGAGTCCAATCTGTCATCACTTTGTGTTCATTATCTCAGCAATTGCATCACTTTTTGCAACTCCTGGCAGCCATTCACAACCTCAGGAATGTTCAACAAAGCCTAGAGAAAACAAAGGAAAGTAGGCAGCTTAGTTGGCTCTTATTAACCCATTTGCTTTTCCCCTTGTCCCCCCCGTTTCCTTTTCTCAGTAAAGAGCCCCAATATCAATGGAAGACAAAAGGGGCTTTTTTGGGTTATGGACCCTTTTGGCAGGTTAGTGAAGCCTGTGTTAAAATAAGGTTTTTAAATGCATAAATTTCATAGAATTACAAGTAATAATGCAACCCTTCCTCCTCTCTCCCCTGTGAAATATACAGCCCTTGAAATCTATCCAGATTTCCTCGGAGAGTCCAGGGACCTCAGATTTAGAACCATTACCATGGAGCAAATCATTGAAATTTATAGTAATGGAAGCTCTAATCCTTTCTAGAGAAAGGGGGTGAGATCTGCCATTCATCAGCATTTTTACCACACGGTTCATTAGTGTACCTTTCCTTACTGGAATCCCCCATTGTGCTTTTCATTGGGTCTTTCCATCTGTCCTGTGGCTGGACTTTTC
This sequence comes from Sminthopsis crassicaudata, assembly GCF_048593235.1. NCBI lineage: Eukaryota > Metazoa > Chordata > Mammalia > Dasyuromorphia > Dasyuridae > Sminthopsis > Sminthopsis crassicaudata. The sequence continues at coordinate 451,529,321 of NC_133620.1, forward strand.
TTTATGTACTGTTTCTCTCAATTAAAATAAGAACTCTGAGAGCAGAGATGTTCTCACTTTCCTAGCTGCATACCCTTTATTTAGCACAGGGTTTAGTATATAACATGTACTCAACATTTTTCCATTTTGTTCTATTTTTATCCCCTCTCCCATTACCATCTTTACCTGATGGATCTGTTCTAAGATGTCATCTAGCTTTTCCAGTTCCTTTTCTGAACACCTCAGGTTCTCTTCTAAAATGTTCCTCTGTCAGGGCAACAGAAAGCATTAACTCTCACCCTAGGGGAAAGAGACTTCAGAGACTAACCCAGAATATGTGGGACAAACAGAGAAAACAAGCCCAGGTGGCAAGTACCAAGCAGGAAGAGCCTCATCCAAACAACTCACATGTTTCTGAGACTTGATCAAGAGTGTTGCCTTTTCTTTTTCCATATCAAGGAGTAACAGCCTCAGTTTATCGACCTACGGAATAATTTTTTTCTCATCACACTGGGTCATGTGCCATTCCCAATGCTAAGTGATTACAAGTCCATTGAAACCTCGAAATGGTAGCCCCCCTTCCTCGGGAGGACCCATTAACTACCTCCTGGCAAAGCCACACTTTCTCCTGAACCCAAGCAGTGTCTGTGGGCTGAGAATTCGGATTCTGCTGGCGTGTCAAAGCCTCCTGGAGCACCCTGACTTCAGTCTCTGATCGCTGTAATGATCGGGTGAGCTGGGTTACCTCTTCTCGAAGGCTCTGGGGATGAGAAGAAAGGTCAGTAATACACTTAACTTCAGGTAGACAGGTTCCTCTTATACCAAATGGAAGGATATAGGACAGAAGTGAATCTCAGTGTTGCCAAAGAAGGCAGGAGGCCAAGTTTCCCAGTAAACATACAGTGAATTCCCCAATCTTATCTATCTGCTCCAGAATCTTCTTGTCCTGCTGTTGGATCACTTCCTGGAGTTCCTTCTCATTCTGTGGGGGAAAAAGAGAGGATGGGGAAAATCTGGATCAGACTATGGGAGAGCTGGACCTACAAGAAAACATGGCAGTGCTCATCCCATGGTGAGGCTCAGTGCTTTAATCCAGCCCCATCCTCTACTACTTCCTAAGAGGCCTCAGAACACTTCAGCCCTCATTCAGGTAATCAGATCTTGCCCATATCCAGACCTCTTTTTTCCTGGGTCTACATGAAAAAGGAGAGGTCCAAGCCTCATCCCTGTAACCCTGGGCAGGGTAGAAGTAGGGCAGTAGCTGGAAAATCCCCACCCAGCCGTAGGTCCTGGAGGAGCCGTGGGTCCCTCTGGACCTAGCTGGCTGTCCCAGTTCTGGGCTGCCCCAGTTCTAGGCCTCTCCCTCACCTTGTAGCGCACACACAGGGCTTGGCTGAGCTTCTCCACCTCTGCCTCTTGAATCTTCAGGGCCTCCTGGTGCCGCTCCTCCTGGGCCTGCAGCTTGACTTGTAAACTGCATCTGTGAGAGAGTTCAACGTTATTTCTTTAATCCGAGAGAAGGAATGGTAGTGATGACATGAGACTGGAGTGAGCACAGGGGCTTGGCCTTCTGGGAAAGGAAATGTGACCAAGGACTGCCTCCCCCATATACCCCCTCAGCTCCCCCCAGTGCCTAGACCCTTCTCACATTTCTTGCTGCAGGGCCTCAACAGCTTTTTCTTTAGAGTCCTGAAGCTGCGAGCACAGGCTCTGGGCCTCCTGCATCAGGCAAGTCAGTTCTTCCAGATTCTTCTTAGCATGGTGGGGAGCCTCTGAAGAATGGGCCCCACAGAGGGAAGATTATCAGGCTGAAGTGAGAGGGACAGAACCCATTTCCTTCCCTTTTCACACATTCACAAGTCAAAACAGCCTTGCTGAGATGATCCAACCAGAAAGACTGAATACAAATGATATGAAGGGAAGAGGGGTAAGGAAGAACACCATCTGAGCAGAACCCGAGGAGGAAAAGTAGCAGTAGTAGAGGGAACAAGGAATTGTGGCCACAGAAAGAGCACCTCTCTAATGTCATCACTTTACAAGCAATAATGAAGTTCCTGCAGCATGCCAGGCAAGCCCCGGGACCTCTGATCCTCTCAGCCCTTCTATGAACAAATACAACTCTCCAGAGCTCACCCTGAGCTGCAGGCCAAAGGAAGATTTTAGATTCCACTTGGGAAAAAGTACTTTTGTCCCTTCTGAGCAAAGGGGTGAGGTCAGGTTCTACCTCTGAAAAAGAAAAACAGCCAGAAGGCAGTGATCTGGTGCCTGTTACAATCCTACTCTAATAATAAAAGGTGACCAACTTGGGGCTAGCCTTTTTCTGCCATGTTCATTATCTTGGGGGGCAGACCCGATTCCACTTGGTCTTCCTCACCTCCTTCCATAGCTCTCAAGACGCTGCCAAGGAAGCTGTTGTCAGGGGGCTGAAGGGGTTGGGTAGGGGTCTGTGTTGCCCTTTGAAGAGGGCTTCCTAGCTCAGCCTGTGGACAAAACCAGAAAGAAAGAGTAGGTACCAGATTCTCTGGGGGCCTAGGCTCACTCACCTGGGATTTGGCACCAGGGAAACAATTAATTAGGCATTCAATGCTAAGTACAATTCAGGATATAATTCAGAAATATAAAACATGATTCATGACAAAGGCACTTGCAGACTAGCTAAGGAGGCCAGACAAAACTCAAGAAAAAGCTGTGTGACCAAGACTGTAGGCACAGAGAAGGAGAGATCATTGTGACTAGAATGGTCAACAACATCTTTACAAAGGAAGCAGGGCTTAAGTTGGACAGTATTTATTTAGACTGAGGGAAAGAAGAGACAAAGACTTCTAGGAAGGGGAATGGTCATATAGGAAAAAGGCAAGGAGACTGGAAGTCAAATGGTCCATTCAGTGGTAGAGGCCTGTGTCTAGTTGAAATAGAGGATTCATCTTAGAAAGGGAGGTTACATGTTGAGTCAGGCTGGAAAAAACCTTCAGGAAGATCCAAGCTAAGAAGTCTTAGCAAGCAACATGCAGTCATGAAAGGTTTCTGAGCAGGTGCTCTATTAGAAAGGTCAGTCTGGCAAGGAAATGTGGACTACTCTGGAGTGAAGGAGATAGGGCACAAGGGACCTACCTCCTTCTTTAATGTGGTCTGTAGCATATAAACCAGATCGTGCAGGCTCTGACTAAGCACAGACAGCTGTGGGGAACTTTGGTGCATCTTTTTCAGCTCCTGGGCTTCTGCTGTTACATCAGCTAGTCTGGCTCTGGAGGAGGGAACAGGGGATGGGAAAAAGCAGCCAAGTGCCAGGAGGAATCACCTCTCATGATTTTTTTCCATAAGGAAAACAACTCAACATTTCTCAGTAGGCCCATCCCCAAACAAACAGTCCCTAGGCCATGTGACAACCCCACCCCAGAATACTCAAGTTCTAGAACCTATTTCTGAAAAAATAAAGACAGTGAAAGGAGATATTACTCAAGGCTGTCCACAGAGTCTTTAAGATCCTGGCACTGCACATTGCGCTCCTGGAGTATGGACAGAGTGGTTTTCAGCTGAGATTCCAACCTAGTCAACTCTGTGTGGGCCACTTGGTTCTCCTGATCCAGAAACTAGGACAGAATAAAGAGGAGAGGGACAGAGATGGGTTTCCAAGCCTTAAGGTACCATAGCTTTTTTCAGTGCTATTTAATGTTCAGACCCCAGAACCATGACATTTTGGAAGGCCTTCAGGCTGTCCTTGCCTTTAAACACAGCACTTACCTCTACATTCTCCTTCAGTTCTTTTACCTCCTCGGTGAGGGCTGCACACTGCTCTAGCTGAGCTGACTTCAAGGTTGCTTCTGTCTCCTGCCACCTATCAAAGGCCTCCTTCAGCCTTCCACTGTCTGGCTGACAAACCCCTGGGCTTCCCAGCCCCTACAGGGACTCACCAGGCAGCTTGTTCTTCCCTACATGAGGTGAGTTCAGCAAGGGCTTCATCCCGTGAGATCAGATCCCGGGCACAACGGTCATACTGATCCTGGAGCTTCTCCAGATGACTCTCAGTGCTAGCCAGGCTCTGCAGCTGCAGCTGCAGATCTAAACCAAAGTTTACCCCAGTAATACCCCCGTGAAACCCCACTCTCAACTCTTCCCAAAACAGGGCAACTGTTGATCTCTAGAAAGCAGCCAAGTAATAAAATGAAAGGCTAAGGGGAGAGAGAGCTTAAAAAGTCACTTTTTAGAATAGGTCCCCATAACAGACTAGGAAAAAAATCTTTCTCCTAGCTTCCTTTCACATATCTGTGGCTCTCAGTACAAAGCCTTGGCTAACTTTCAGTCGGGGTATCTATACCTGCCGCCAGCCGTCTGTTTTCCAACTCCAGCTGCTCAATTCGGGCCTGGGAGTCCTTTAACTGAGCAGAGACCTGGTCCAGCTGCCAGGAAACCTGGGAGGAAAGGAGCATTTCATCTCACCCAGGCCAAAGGTCTCAAGACTTAATTGAGTTTCCTATCCTGAGAAAGCTAAACAATGAGCCATCTTATTGGCTTCCCAGGCAGACAGAGGGCAAGACAGAAGTTTGCAACTGAAAGCCAAGGCAACTGCAGAGGAAAGAGGAAGCAAAAACACTGGTGCAGTCTAAGGGCTCTGGCCCATATGGCCACATTGTCCTACAGTCTTCCATATGACCCTCTATACTGGCCAGGCTCTACAGATGACTTCATATATAAAATAACAGAGAATACCAAAGTCTATCTTGCAACTAAGCTAGCTAGTCTCTAATTCATGATGTAGAAGGAAGAAAGTTTTATATTGTCAGTGAAATTGTCAGTGAATTGTCAGTGAAAGTGCAGACTGGGAAGAGAACTGACAGAGGGAGAGACAAATCCAACAGTGAGCAGGCCCAAGCATCCCCCCTGCTTTATACCTGTTCCACCTTCTCCCTGGCTATATCTCGCTCCTGCAAAGCCTTCTGACTCTTGGTGATCAAAGGCTCTGTTAACTTCTGGGCCTGATTCAGCATGGCTGTCCACACAGTATACTGCCAGGAGACAGAAAGCCTAAGTCAGAGGGAAAAGTATGGGAAAGGAGAGAGAGAAGAGGTACTATAATGAAGACACATACATCCAGCTGCATTGTAACCCAGTCCTTCCGTAAGGTAGAAGCAAGCTGTGTGGCCTGTTGTGCCATCTCCTTCTGCTCCAAGTGAAGAGAAGCCTACAAGGCAAAGAATGCAACAGGATAAGGGATGTGGAGAAAAATGGGAAAGCTTCTGTTTCTCACCTCACCACCTTCTCCCTGTCTCCCCTCCCAAATTACCTGCTGGGCTTGGGTCTCTCTCAGGAGATCACAGAGCTCCACCTGTGACCCCAGATCCTGCTGAAGCTCACTGATACGCTGACCGAAATGTGCACAGAAGGCCTCCAATATCGTCTCTGCCTGAACGGAGATGGAAACAGGTAGCACAGAATAGCCCACAGCAGACTGCTGTCAGAGGCCCTGAGGAGCAGCAGGTATATGGAGTCAGCCCTAGTAGCAGCTGTCGCCCAGGAGGGACCCCTAGCACTTACTGCAGTTTTTCCTCTGAGGGCTGCTTCTTCTCGACTCCTTGCTTCATCCCGCTCTTCTAAATGGCTCTGAAGCTTTGTCCTGGCTCTGTTCAGCACCTCCCAGCAGCGGGAGACTAAAGCTTCTGAATCCTGGTGCTAGGAGATAAGAACCTGGCTCTTTCTGAGGTCCCTTGCCCTTGGCTTCCACCAGCCTCCAACCGCACTCTCAAAGCACTCACCTCCTGCTTCAGTGCTGCCCTATCCTCCCTTACGTTCAGCAAACATTGGTTTAGCAAGGACAAGAGTTCCTGGGACTCTAGAACCCATGATTGCTAAATGGGACAGAGGGAAGTACTTGGTTCATCAACATTATCATCATCATCATCATCAGTCAAGCCAAATCTTAAATCCCCATATCCCACCTTAAAAGTAGTGTCAGGCAAGAAATAAGGTCACTGGGGAAGCATGCTGTTTGCCCTAGAAGGAATGCCCTGAAATAAGGGAAGAGGTCACTAAGACTAACTAACATGGATTGTTAGAGACTGACATATGGTTATCTAGGGAAAAGGAATAAGCATTTACATGACACCTACTATGTGCCAAGCACTCTATAAATATAATCCTACTTGATCCTCACAACTCTGTTATGATTCCCGTTTTACAGTTGAGGAAACTGAGACAGGCAGCGAGAAGTTACTTTCCAGGGACCCACAACTAGCAAGCATCTAGAGGTCAGACTCACACTCGGGTCTTCCTGGAGCTAGGCCCGGTGCTCTGCCGCTGTGCCACCAGGCACTGAGACCCATTCCTTCTCTTTCCCAAAGTATTCAAAACAGAAAGCCCCTCGATGTGCAACAAAAGGACTCACAAGAGCACTTACCATGACGCTCCCAGCCTGTACTAGATGATGGCGGGCCTCCCGACTCTCCTGTAGATGCTGGGGCTCATCTGCCACCTAGGGAGAAATTCATCTACCTGCTCCTTCTGCCAAGACAGAACCTTCCAGGCCCCTTCCCACCTTTTAATGAATATGCCTCAGTGCCCCTAGCCCAAAAAAACCTTGGGGTGGGGAAGGAAAGAGAAGGAAGAAATAGATGAACATAACATTGCCATGTCTGGGAGAAATGAAAGTGGTCTAATGGCACGATTTCTTGGGGGGAGGGGAGCTTCCCTGTGCTGACAGAGGCCATGGCGTCGGTCGTTCTGCTGAGTCATGACATTTCAGCAGTTTAGATTTGAAGCAGCTCTGCCACAGCCTCTAGGGGTTCACTGTAAAAGCTACCAAGTTCCCTGGAGACCCAAAGTGAGGCAGCTTGTTCTCTCTGATGTGCTGAGAGTCACAGAGTACCCCCATGTGCTCCAGGCAGGGGAGGGGTGGGGGTGTGTGTGTGTGTGTGTGTGTGTGTGTGTGTGGCCTGAACCAGGGGTAGCCACAGAGTGATCACATTAGTGGGATGGAGGAGGAGGTCATTTCCCATCTTGTTCTACTTCAGTGGCTTCCTGAAGGACTGGGCAGATGGGGCTGGGGGGAGAGGTGGGGGTGGTACTCAGGAATGTTTAGGAACATGGAACCAGGTGAAGAGGGGGACAAAGAAGAATGGACAAACCACCTAAGATATGCTCAATCTGAGGTTTTCAGAATTTCTGGGGCAGGTGAAGCAAAAGTGACAACCAAATACATTTTCAAAACAAGCATAAGGAAAGACAGAGCACTCCCTCTCACAGCTGGCAATAATGACCTCTACTCCCTATCTGAGTGGCCATGACATGTTGGGGAGACACCCAGAAGGTCAGGACAGCAACGTTAAAGCTTACTCAATCCTTCCTATTTCCTGATAATTTCCTTTCCTGCTAAGAGCAGACTCACTCTCCTCCCCAGGCCTCTGCTGCCGGAGCTGCACAAGGACATCCAAGTGCAACACCACCAATCCCATCCCAGTCGCTTTCAGTCACTAATGCTACATGGCCCTGCCTCCTACTTATCTGTGGGTGAAGAGGGGTACGGACACGCCAGTCCTTAGTCCTCGCTCTACAGGTAAGACAACATTCATGAGGCCTGTTCCTTCGCCTCATGGTGGGTCTAGGATTGGGAAGAGACCCTCTTACCCCACTGAGGCAGAAGTCAGTCTGGGTGCTGCTCTCCTGGGTTTCACGGTGAGAGACAGCCCCACTGTTCTGCCAATCCCGAAGCTGCCGTGAGAGGGCTTCCAGAACAATGAGGGAGCTAAGCAGATGATCTTCCAGGTCCCGTCTAGACAAGGCACTCATATCTGGGGGTCGGCTGCATAGAAAGGTAAAAGGAGGAGATGGAGAGAGATGGAGAGGAAGATGCTAAGACAGGGCCAGAGATGCAAGGGAGCAAGAGATCACTCACCACCACAGCAGGGAATCTGTCTCAGAGGCATTGTCTTTCGTACTGGCCTGCTGGGCCTGAGATGTATTGGTGCTCTTTTCCAGCAAAGCTGGGGTCATTAGCCATGAACCCACAGTGCTAGAAGAAACAGGAGTAGCGTTGGATCCTCTATCACGCATCAAAGCAGGAAGAGGGAAGCTCTGGCGCAGACTCTCCAGCATTGCTGAGGTGTTCATCCCTTTATCAAGCCATGTCAAGGGGGACATCCACATCCCAGTACTGGGACTGCAAGTTTTACTAGAACCTTCTGCTGGAGCCACCTGAGGCCCAGTTTCTGCTGGAATTTGAACGGGGAGGGATGGCCCTTCTGCTGGCCGGGCTTCCTCTGATGAATGGGAAGGTTGCAGTTCCTCTCCTCTACATGTGAGTGATGTGCTTCCTGTGTTGGGGTCTGAAAGGCTGACAGGGTGACTGACCCCCGAGGCAGACAAAGGAGGAGACTGCTGCATGCAAGCAGAACTGTTTGTCAGAGGCACGGAGGCCTTGGGGACAGCTTCTGTACTAAGGGCTCCTGAGTTTTCCTCTGGGCGCTGCTGCTCAGAACAGGGACTGGAGGGATTCTCCATACAAAGATGTGGCAGAGCATTCTGGGAGATGGCTCTTCCCGGAGTGGCAGTGATAATGTCTACAGAGTTGCCATTCAGGCAAGGTGCTACCCCTGGGGTCACCGTAGCCGTCAGACTTGGAGAAAGGCCAAGAAGGATGTTATTTGCTTCTGCCTCAGCAGCCAAGTCCTTTTCAAGTGGATTGTCTGACTGTAGCCCTTGGCTGAGCCTTTCTTGGGAAGGAGAGGGAACCAAGGTCAACGATTTGACCACATCATCATTCAATGGGGCTGCTGCTTTGGGAGTAGAACTGGTTTGGGGAACCAGCCCAAAACACTGCTCCTCTGTGCCACCCTGGGAAGCTTCAAGCTCCTTCAAAGGGAAACATGGTAATTCTGAGGGGAAATCTGTCCAAATGGTTTTGGGAAACTCCAGTAGAGATGGGATGCTGCTGTCCTCTGGCTAACAAGGAAAGAAAAAGTCAAGGATTTAACAAAGGTCATTTTACTAACCCAGGTATCTCATCCTATAAAGCAAGCAGGCAGCAGCAGGGTAAGTCCCTCAAATTCTCTGTTCAACATTTTGGCAAGAGGGCACCTTGCCAAGCAGAACTCAAACTTGCTTTGTTTCATGTAGAGAACTAGGCTGGTCTCTTTTCACCACAAAAGTGACAGGACTACAAGGAAAGACTATTCAACTGAGATACAGCTTATTGTACAAAGAATAAAGCTAAGTATTAACCTGTGCAGCCTGACGCATCAGGAGACAGCAAAAACAGGTGGAAAGCCCCTTAGGTCAGGAGATAGGAGACCTAAATTCTAGTCCCAATTCTGATGCTAATTATATGACTGTGGTTAAATCCTATCATGCTCTCCCAGGACTAGAGTTCCCACTGGGTATTCCCTACTTCTTTCCTATCTTACAAAGTGTTAGACAGTGAACCAGACAGCCTGTGAAGCACTTGCTCCAGCTCTTTTAGCAAAAAATTCGATCTTTTACCAAGGCCATAAATTCCTTTCACATCTGCCACCATTATTCCTTCCCCTTGTGACCTTTCTCCATTACCACCAATCAGGGGCTCTACTTTAAAATGAGCAGAGGGAGAGAAGACTTCTCTCATCAGCCAGAGCTATTTTGCAGCCGCTCACTGAAGGCTGAGTGGGGGAGGAGTTGGTAGGAACCAATGGTAAATGGGGTATATCAATCTCTAAAGCAATATGCTAAGACTTCCCAGACAACCCACCATTATAGATTACAGTCATCTTGTCCTAGCCCACTGCTGCTCCCCTAAGTTCTCATGCAGGGCCCTACTCCCAAATCTCATGCAGACCCAGACAAATGACTCTTACCTGTGGCTGATACAACATGGGATTTGTCTTTGAGCATGCCAAGGTGACTTTTGCAGGGCTGGGAATAGCATTTGGTTGTAAGAGGAGTTCCTGGAGTGGCAGACGATTCTCAGACTTGCCCTGAGATAGAGATAATAGTGAGAAAGAATAACCACAGGGTCGTTTAGGTTGACTCAAACCTCTTAAAGGAGCCCACTTTTCAGAATTTTAGAGCCAGAAAAATATCTTAGAGATCATTCAACCTCATCTCACCATTACACAGATATAAAGAGATATTTCAAAAAAAAGATACTCAAATGTAAGCACATATATACACCCAGTTTTCTCCACATGCTACAAACAGATCATAAACAAAACCTCCAGAAATCTAATATATAATGAAGATTTACTAAAGAAAATCTCAGAAAAAAAAAAAGTTTTGCTGATTACACAGCTGATAATTTTCTAAAAAGGGAAGATTCTGGGGAATGAATGCAAGACCAAAAGCACTGGATACTAGGATTGCATTATTCCTAATACCCCAAATTACAGATATATAGACGTGATTTTTTAAAAGAAATATTAACAGGATTTGGTGAAAAGAAAAAAAAAATCATAATCCTGAATGGGATACAGGGTAACAGAATGGATTAGAAAATAAAACCTAATAATCTACTGCCTATAAGAAATAAAGCTTCGTATACAATTAAAGCAATGTATCACCAATGAAAAATAAATTAAAGCAATAATCAGAAACTATTTTGTCCAACTGTATGGCAGCAAGTCTGACAATCTAACTGGAAAGGGATGAATGTTTACCAAAAAATATAAATTTCCCAGGTTAACAGAAGAGAAAATAAATTACTTAAATAGTCCCATTTTATTTTTATTTTATTTTTAATAGTTTTTATTTACCAGATATATGCATGGGTAATTTTACAACATTGACAATTGCCAAACCTTTTGTTCTAATTTTTCCCCTCCTTCCCCCCCTCCCAGATGGCAGATTAACCAATACATGTTAAATAGTTAGAGTATAAATTAAATACAATATATGTATACATGACCAAACAATTATTTTGCTGTACAAAAAGAATTGAACAGTCCCATTTTAGAAAAAGAAATTGAACTCCCTAAGAAAAAAATCTCCAGAGCCAAATGGATTTATAGGTGAATTCTACTCAACATTTAAAAAATAATTCCAATATTTTGTAAATTATTTGGAAAAGAGGTAAAGGAGTACTGCCAAATTCCTTCTATGACACAAATATGGCATTGAGATCTAAACTAGGAAGAGCCAAAACAAAGAAAGAAAATTTCAGATGAAAACTGCCTGTTTATAGTCTTTGATAATTTAGCAGTTGGAGAATGACTCTTATTCTCATACATTTGGATCAGTTCCCTATATGCTTGAGATATAAGATCTTTATCAGAGAAATTTGTTGCTAAGATTTTTTTCCTTCCAGTTTCTTGCTTTTCTTTTAATTTTTGCTGCACTGGTTTTCTTTGTGCAGAAATTTTCAAATTTCATATGATCAAAATGGGCCATTTTACCTCTTATGAAACTTTATTTCTTTTTTGTTCATGAACTCTTCCCCTATTAACAGATATGACAGCTTTACTAATTTGCTTATATCACTCTTTATGCATAAATTATGTATCTATTTTGAGCTTATCTTGGCATATGATATTAAGATGTTGTTTTATGTCCAATTGAAACTGGAAAAGGACAGTTTTTTTAAAATTAGAGAAAATTAGAGTGAGCTGAACCAAAACAACATTTATGAAGTAACAATAACATTGTAAAGATGAACACTTTTGAAAAACTGAAGAACTCTGGTCAGTGCAATGACTAGTCTTGATTCCAGAGTATGAATTAGATGAAGCATGCTCCACACCTTCTGAGAGAAAGGCAATGGACTCAAGCTTCAGAATAAGATATATAAGATATGACTAGTTAAGAGATTTTTCTTGACTATGCCTATTTGTTATGAGGTTTTTTTTTTCTTTTTCTCTTTTTTCTAATAAGAGCAGGGAAAGAAAATAAATTTAATTGAAATGCTTTAAAAGACAGCATCAATATCATATATATATACATGCACATATACATTTAATAATGGAACATATAAGCAATGAATTAGAAGATGTAGATAGTAAGACAACAGTTGGTGACTTCAACCTGTCCTCTGATCTAAACAAATCTAGTAAAAATAAAACATGTAAAATTAAAGATCTAAATGAAATGTTAGAAAACTATACATAAAAGATCTTTGGCAACAACAGAACGGGAATCTTAAGAAATATACTTATTTTTCTGCATCAGAGGACACAAAACCTAATCATGTATTAGGATATAGATAGCATATGATTTTTACCACAAAGTAGAAAGCTCATAACATATCTTTGACAGAATGTGACACAATAAATAATTATAATCAATAAGGAATACAGACCTATTTGGAAATTAAGATAATCCTAAATCGAAACTGTATGTGTGCATGTGCACATTTATTTATTTCAAAGAAATGAAATTACTTTTAATTGTGATGGTAATAAAAACAACAATCCCCTCAAAGCCCAACTTATTCATGTCTTCAGAAAAAGAGAACATCAGTAAAATAGGGGAATACCAGCCAGGATGAGTGCCCTGAGACAATTATGGTAGGTATACAACTCCAGCAGGAGCCCTGAAAGTAGTGAATTGAGCTCTGAGGATACTGCTGAGTAGGTGTGATGTAATTGCTTCTAAGAATCAGGGCATAGGTTACAGGCTGGTCCTATTCAGAACTGCTACAGAAAGGCAAGATATAAAAACTCTCCTCTCCAACTAAACAAACCAAACCAAACCAAAACACCATTACCCCCAAAATTCGAAATGCTTTGATGCTGATAGCTAAAGTAGGCCAAGCTTGAATCCATATGACAGACTGCTGTCTTTATGAACCAGTATATATGACAACATAATAACAAAAGCAAACGGTTCACATTTTTTGTCTATATTGCCCTCTGTGCCAAATTATATAATGTAATGCAGTCCAATGCAAAGTAATAACTTAATAGGAGCAAGCTAGGTGGTGCAGTGAATAGAGCACCAGCCCTGAAGTCAGGAGGACTTGAGTTCAAATCTTACCTCAGATACTTAATACTTCCTAGCTATATGACCCTACACAAGTCACTTAACCCCAATTCTCTCAGCAAAATAAATAAATGATAACTTTATCCCTAAATCCTGATTAGTTAAAATCACAGCAGAAATCAAGTACTTGCTTAAATCACAAGAGGGGAAAAAAGTAGAACCTACATAGATTCACTGAAAATCTTCACTTGACAAAAATTCTAAAAGTTCTACCCTAACAAATGGAAACTCCAGGAATCTAGGAGTCAACAGAAGCATTGCCACTTACTTATCAAATTTTCTTTCAAAAGTACTGTTAACATTTTCCTTTATAGAAGGGCTGAGTATCTCATTTCTTTCTTTAAAAGATTTAGTATTTTCTTTTCCCCCCAATCATACGTAAAAAGAATTAATATTCATTTTTAAAATTCTAGTTCCAAATTCTCTCTCCCTCTTTACCTCCCCTTCCCAAATGAGAAAGCAAGCAATTTGATAGGTTGTACAGTTTCATTTCTTTCTAATATAAAAAGTAAAATTCTAAAGCAAGGTGCCTTCTCATACCTATTTCTTGTGGCCAAACTTGGTCAACAATTTAGATGGTTTTGTCATCAATGTGTGTATTTTTTTTCCTGGCTGTTTACTTATTTCACTATGTAACTATATTCATTGTTTCTTATAACACAATAAAGGAGAAGATACCCTCCTTTTGATCTGGAAAAAATTAAGGATTTGAAAAAGACTTGCATTCTTTATGGGGCTACATCATCTTATGTTATTAGAGAATTTGGTTTATGAAATCTTTTTTTTTAATTTTTTATTATTAATTTTAAAAAATTTTATAATTATACATTTTTGACAGTATATATGCATGAGTAATTTTTTTTTATAAAATATCCCTTGTATTTATTTTTCCAAATTTTCCCCTCTTTCCCTCTACTCCCTCCCCTAGATGACAGGCAATCCCATACATTTTACATGTGTAACAGTATAACCTAGATACAATATATGTGTGTGTAAATCCAATTTTCTTGTTGCACATTAAGTATTAGATTCCAAAGGTATAAGTAACCTGGGTAGATAGACAGTAGTGGTAACAATTTGCATGCATTTCCCAGTGTTCCTTCTCTGGGTGTAGTTGTTTCTGTTCATCATTGATCAACTGGAAGTGAGTTGGATCTTCTATGGTTTATAAAATCTTAACCCTAGTGATTGGAAATTCATAGCAAGGACATATTTAGTACCTGGACAAAATTTGTTGCAGCTTTCAAAGTATAGTGAATTATGCAGGATACAAGCCCAATAAGCAAACTGGAGTTAATATTCCAATCACCTTTGACCAACTAGCAGGTGAAGGTCAGTATGCAGACAATTCAGCACAGACTAATTACCCTATAGCAGCATATGAGCAAATTGCTGCTGCTGCTACAAAAAGATCAAGGGGAAGCCTTCACAAAAATAGAGCAAGATCCCAATGAACCCTTTGCTGATGTTGTGGGATGTCTGCAGACAGCTGTCACAAGAACTATTGGAGAAAATGCAGCTACAAAAATAATGATCAGACAACTGGCTAAAGAAAATGCTAATGAGGTTTTCAGAAGAATTATATGGGGACTACACAAAGATGCTCCTTTAGAGGAGATCAAAAGCTGCTATGCCATAGTGGACACAAGTTCTTATTATACCCACGCTATGATGAACATGGGAAGACAGGGTCCCTTTTGGCAAGGGACTTCTAGAGAGACTTGCCAATGCTTTTAGTGTGGAAAAATTGGACATCTGAGAGCTCAATGTAGGTATAGAGACAGAGTGAGAGGACAAGGTGAGAGAATAAGATCCAAAACCCTGTGTCCAAAATGCAATTGAGGTTTCCAGTGGGCCTCAGAATGTAGATTGACCCAGCGAAATGAGAGGCAGGGCCCAGCTTCAGGGCCTCAGGTGGGGCATGATGGCAGGCGTGGTTACACCCAGAGAATCTTTAGAAATTCAATATTAAGATATGATCAGTCAGCCAAAAGGCAATCAGATTGGAGAAAGGGATTACAAATGGGGAGAATACAGGCTTTTTTAACCCAACAGAAGGGCAGTGTCCAGTATGAGCAGCTCCAATATAATTGCCAGATGATGAGGAGATTTAGAAAGTGGTAAATAGAAGGGACTAGGTAGGTTAACTGCTTGAGAGAAAGGGTTTGCTTGTATCTCTAAAGATGGAGAAGGAATCAGATGGGTGCCAAGGAACACCTGAAGAGAGACAGAAAAAGAGAAAAAAACCTCAAAACAAAGGAGAAGATCTAAGAAACATTTGACACTGAAAGAGAAACTTTAAAACCAGCAGGAATCATTGGATTCCCTGAGATTAAAAATTGTTAAATAAAGACTGTTGGAGGACTTGAAAACCACCAGGAATCATTAGATTTCCTAACACATAATAAGACTATTGCAGAACTTCAAAACTTGCAGGAATTATTGGATTCCTGGCACATGAAATAATGGACAATAGATTCCTTTTGGAATATTTCTAGAACTTATGGACATGTATAACTCACCATTCTGATTCATGTTATTTGTTACATTACTACTAACCTGTGCTACTATGTGATTATGTAATTTATGTAATTATGTGTAATACCTCCCATATTGATAGATTTATGGACACCTGTTTTAAGAGTGAGACCCTTCAGAAACCCGCTAATCTGATTTGATTTCCCATTTCCTTTGGTTTTCATCTCCCTTCCTGAGACTTCAGGGAGGGTGTGATCATCTCCTTTTATGGTGTTTTCACCCCTTTTTTGAGCAATCAGGGAAGGTGTGATCACATATAACCCAATTTGGTTAGTCATTCCCAAATAGATATCTAATTTTGCTTCCATTTCTTTATTACTGCAAAAAATAGTATCTTTAAAAAAAAAAAAAAAAAAAAAAGAGCTGCAGCTGTTTTTGTGATGCAAAAGACCTGGAAATTAGTTAGGAGACCCATCAATTGAAGAATGGTTGAACAAATAATGTTATATTAATATATTGGAATATTATTGAGTATAAGAAATAACAAAGAAACCTGAATGATCTGTATAAAATGATACAGAGTGAGGTGGCCAGAATCAGAACAATTTATACAATAACAATATGGTAAAGAGTAATAGCTTTGAAAGTCTTAGGAGTTCTGATCATTGGAATGACCAGGATAAAACATTCAGTCCAGCTTCTGACAGAGAAAGATTGACTTGGAATACAAATAGAAATGTGTATATTTTTGGAACAGTTTTGCTTGATAGAATAGTTGTTATAAGAGTTTTGTTTTTCTTAATGGCAGGGTGGTGAAGTAACCAGAAGATAAGATTTTTTTTTAATTGGAAAAAATGTAATTAAGTGTTGCTAGAAATATTTTGGTGTAACATAGGGTTTTTCTTTTTGACCTGCTTGGAGTATAGGCCTAGCAATGGAATCTATGGGTCAAAGGGTATGGCCATTTTAATCCCTAGTTCCAGATTGAATTCTAGAATAAATGAACCAATTTGCAGCCCTGTGGACATTATATTATTGCGCTTTTCTATAACCAATTTGTTAGGTATGAGGTAAAACCTCAAAGTTGTTTTGCTCTGTAATTCTTCTTAAGAAGATTTCACATATTTGTACAGCTAATTAGTTTATAGTTTTGTGGTTTTTTTGGTAACCAAATATAGGTTAATTACAAGTTTATTTTACACAGAACATTCACAGCTTGTACCCTTGAAAAGTATATAAATAGTTAGGAGAATAATAATGTATTCTACGTATACTAAAAATAATACTTAGTAGCCAATATATTGGCTAAGGACCAAAAGAGGATGCATCAAAAAGGTCCAGGAATATAAAGAACAGTTCATTATTTAAAAAGCCATCCCAAAATGCCATAACATTTATACCACTTTCATCAAATATTGTAATCTTTGACTCAGTTCCACATATATTTACAAATATATAGAGACTCAACCACAGTGAGAACAGTAGAGCATTTGATACTTTGTATGGCAAACTGTATATTTAAAATATATCACCATCACAATGTTAAGAATAAATGACATATAGCATGGCATCTGTTAGGGAAATTAAGTTTATTTAGGTTTTGCCTAACTTTATCATCATCATTTCTCTTCAAATGAACTCAGTATAGCCTCCAAGTCAAAAAGGAAATTGCATCAAAACTTTTTTTTTTGTTGAGGCAATTGGGGTTACATGACTTGCCCAGGGTCACACAGCCAGCAATTATTAAGTGTCTGAGGCCAAATTTGAATGCAGGTCCTCCTGACATCAGAGCTGGTGCTCTAACCACTGCCCCACCTAGCTGCCCCTGTACCAAAACATCTTATTAATCACATGAAATAATAAAGATGACCATAAAGTTATATGACTCTAATTAGTTTGTGTTTTTTTTTTCCCCCCCCCCAAGGCTGGGGTTAAGTGACTTGCCCAGAGTCATACAGCTAGGAAGTATTAAGTGTCTGAGACCAGATTTGAACTCCAGTCCTCCTGAATTCAAAGCTGGTGCTCTATCCACTGCGCCACCTAACTGCCCCAGTTACATGACTCTAGAACCATGGTAGTAACAACATGATGATCAATTGTGATGGACTTGGTTCTTATCATGGTGATTTAAGGCAATTCCAATTGACTTGGGATGGAAAGTGCCATCCACATCCAGAGAGAGAACTATAGAGTCTAAATGTAGGATGAAGTACAGTATTTTCACCTTTTTGTTTGTTTTTTCTTTCTCATGGCTTTTTTTCCTTCCTTTTTGGTCTGATTTTTCTTGCACAACATGAAAAATATGGAAATGTTTAAAAGGATCACACTTATTTAATATATCAGACTTCTGTCTTGGGGAGGAGGAGAGGTAAAGGAGGGGAAAAATTCAGAAAAAAAGTTTTCAAAAATGAATGTTGAAAATTATCATTGCATATATTTGGAAAAAATAAAATACTATTGAAAAAAGAACAGATTAGGTACACAGGACAAAATAGGGTACAACTATAGCTATCTAGTGTTTGATAAACCCAAAGATACCAACTCTTGGGATAAGAATTCATTATTTGAAAAAAACTGTTGGGAAAACTGGAAATTACTATGGCAGAAATTAGATATGGATCCACACTTAACACCATATACCAAGATAAGATCAAAATAGGTCCATGACTTAGGCATAAAGAATGAGACCATAAATAGATTAGAGGAACAGAGGATAATCTACCTCTCAGACCTGTGGAGGAGGAAGGAATTTATGACCAAAGGAGAACTAGAGACCATTATTGATCACAAAATAGAAGATTTTGATTACACCAAATTAAAAAGTTTCTGCACAAACAAAACTAAAGCAAACAAGATTAGAAGGGAAGTAACAAATTGGGAAAACATTTTTATAGTTAAAGGTTCTGATAAAGGCCTCATCTCCAAAATATACAGAGAATTGACTTTAATTTATAAGAAATCAAGCCATTCTCCAATTGATAAATGGTCAAAGGATATGAACAGACAATTTTCAGATGATGAAATTAAAACTATTTCCACTCATATGAGAGAGTGTTCCAAATCACTATTGATCAGAGAAATGCAAATTAAGACAACTCTGAGATATCACTACACACTTGTCAGATTGGCTGAGATGACAGGAACAAATAATGATGAATGTTGGAGATGTGGGAAAACTGGGACACTGATGCATTGTTGGTGGAGTTGTGAAAGAATCCAGCCATTCTGGGGAGCAATTTGGAACTATGCCCAAAAAGTTATCAAACTGTGCATACCCTTTGATCCAGCAGTGCTACTACTGGGCTTATATCCCAAGGAAATACTAAAGAGCGGAAAGGGACCTGTATGTGCCAAAATGTTTGTGGCAGCTCTTTTCATAGTGGCTAGAAACTGGAAGATGAATGGATGTCCATCAATTGGAGAATGGTTGGGTAAATTATGGTATATGAAGATTATGGAACATTATTGTTCTATAAGAAATGACCAGCAGGAGGAATACAGAGAGGCCTGGAGAGACTTACATCAACTGATGCTGAGTGAAATGAGCAGAACCAGAAGATCGTTGTACACTTCAACAATGATACTGTATGAGGATGTATTCTGATGGAAGTGGATATCTTCAACATAAAGAAGATCCAACTCACTTCCAGTTGATCAATGATGGACAGAAACAACTACACCCAGAGAAGGAACACTGGGAAATGAGTGTAAACTGTGAGCATTTTTTTGTTGTTGTTTTTCTTCCCAGATTATTTTTGCCTTCCGAATACAATTCTTCCTTTGCAACAACAACAACAACAAAATTCGGTTCTACACATATATATTGTACCTAGGATATACTATAAGATATTTAATATGTATGGGAATGCCTGCCATCTAGGGGAGGGGATGGAGGGAAGGAGGGGAAAAATTCAGAACAGAAGGGAGTACAAGGGATAATGTTGTAAAAAATTACCCATGCATATGTACTGTCAAAAAAAAAAAAATAAACTCCATATTAATTTTAAAAAAACACAAAAAAACCACACACACAAACAAAATAGAAGATTTTGATTACATCAAATTAAAAAGTTTCTGTACAAACAATATAATGCAAACAATATCAGAAGGGAAGTAACAAATTGGGAAAATATTTTTACAGTTAAAGGTTCTGATAAAGGCCTCATTTCCAAAATATAGAGAGAACTGACCCTAATTTATAAGAAATAAAACCATTCTCCAATTGATAAATGGTCAAAGGATATGAACAGACAATTTTCAGATGATGAAATTGAAACTATATCCACTCACATGAAAGAGTGTTCCAAATCACATTGATCAGAGAAATGCAAATGAAGACACCTCTGAGATACTACTACACACCTGTCAGATTGGCTAAGATGACAGGAACTAATAACGATGAATGTTGGAGGGGATGTGGGAAAACTGGGACACTGATACATTGTTGGTGAAGTGAAAGAATCTGGCCATTCTGGAGAGCAATTTGGAACTATGCCTTTCTTCATTTAGTAGAACACCTATCATGTGATATAGAAATATCCCTTGGACTTGATAAGTATAAAATTCTTAATATACACAAAGAAAAAATAGAGACTGAAGGCTTTGAGCCAGAATCTGGAAGTCAAATTGAATCAAAGGATGAAGACAATACTTGACCATACCTTGCCATTTTGTAAGCAATGCAAAAGAATAAAGCAAGCTATGGTTGTTTATGTAAAAACATTTTTATCATCTGCCAATCCAAAGTTTAAAAAAAAAAAACAAATTTAGAGCAATTAATGCCTCTATAGTAATACATAAGATAAGCTTTTGGAATAGTAAACTAGGCGTCAGTGGATTTAAAACTTATAGAAATGAAACCCACATCCTATTTTCCAAATAAAGACTGACATGTTTGCAGAAAACATGATAAAACAGGTTAAAAATGTACAGAAATGCTCCTGGAAAAGATATCACTTCACAAAACGGCTGGCAATGGATACACACCACTGGATTCATCTAATGTAGATCAAAAGGGGTTTGCTTCCACATATAAGACCGAAGAGTGGAAAAGAAAGGCTGCCTATTGGTGATGCCCACATAAATCCAACCAATAATATGCCAACAAAGAACCTTTGAACAAATGGCCAGATCACATTAATTCACAGAAATGGAGAGGTTACAGGTCATGGTCACCTGAAACTACAGAAAAGTTTACGTTTAGAGAAGCTGGATTTGATCGATGCTGATTATTTAAAGACTGAATAGAAACTGTTGCAAAAATTTAGTATCTGGGTCAGACAACTGGGAGGCTAGAATTACAAGCAGATACTTGGTACTCAGATGCAAATCCCTATGCAACAAATACAGCCTCAAAATAACTCAACAAAGAGTCAAAGAGGGCAAACAAAGAGGGCAGAGCGCTGGTCCAGAAGGCAGGAGAAGCTGAGTTTATTGTGACTTCTGACACTTACTCGCTGGGTGACCCTAAGCAAGTCACTTAATCCCAAGTGCCTCAAAAATAAATAAACTGTTCAGGAACCAGAACAGAGAGAAAACAGTGGCATACAATTGTCCTGATATAGTATTTCTTCTTTAAAAAATGAAGACCATTTCACCATTTTCAATAGATATTCTTAATAGCCAAATTCTATACAACAAAACGTTTCCAAAATCCAAAGATTATGGGAAAAAATTAAAGCTACTGAAGAACAGGATGAATTACATAGTGACGTCATTATTATCACTGTCTGCGCTTACATACCAATGCTTTTATCAGCTTTTCAAAATTGACCATTTTATCTTCTGCCACAAAGAACACATGAAAAGGTAGGCTAGCGGCACCCTTTTCATCTGAACTTTAATGCACAAAGGGAGTAAACCAGTAACAATAATGATGTAAATTGCTCGGTAAAACCTTATGGAATACAAAAAAGTAAGTTGTGTGCGTCCCATGTAACACTACGCACGCACGCAGTATATGCCCGTAACTGTTTTCACATTCAAGTTCACCTTTCTTTGTATTCCGGGCCGGAGCTTCCTTGCACATAGTAGGCTATTTTTTTAAAGCAATATACAATGGGTGCATGAGTACACATATGCACACATACATGCATTTGTGTATCGGTATTTGTATACACGTACATATCTACCATTTTTAAAGTTTATGAAGCATTATTTCCATAGCAACTTGATGAAATAGGTCACGTGTGCAACAATTTATAAAGCACCTACTATGGGCCAGTTATGCTGAACGCTGGAAGAGAAGGGAAAAGGCGGGCCGCGGATAGCGCGCTGGGCCCGGCGGGCCCAGGGAGGGTCAGGATTCTCGGCAGCCTCGCTAAGCTGTGCGCCCCCTCTGTAAGTCCCCTCTGCCTCCCTCAGTTTCCCCGCCTGTAAAAAGGGATGATAAGCACGCCAGCGTCGTGGTGTGGATAAAGAAGGGCATTTACTGAACGACGGGGCCCGGCCCCCACGCGGCTTCTGGTCTCCCCCATCACCTCCGTTCCTACGGAAGTCTCCCGCGCCCCTCCCCCTCCTCCGCGGGAACGGAGCTAACGGAAGCCCGACAGGCCCGGCCCGCTCACCCGCGGTGGCGCAGCCGGGGAGCCGAGACTCCTCACCCGCCACATGGCGCGCCGGGGGCTGGGGGGCTGAGCCGAGCTTCCCCGCTCCTCCGGGTCCACCGAGCCGCCGAGACGCCGAGGAAAAAGGTCCAGGAGCCGAGACCTCCTCGCCATCCGCCGAATCCATTCGAACCCGCCGCGCGCTCGCTGTTATTGGTCACTGAGCAGTGACGTCACAGACACGACCACGCCTCCAGCCTCGCTCTCGAGCCGGCCGCGCTCACGTGGGCTCGGTGCGCTCCTTCGCGTAGGCGTCCGTGGGATGGGACGGGCTCGGTGTAATCGTCCAGGACCTCAGTGTCCCAGTCTGTTAAATGAGACTTGTTTCCCCGATGTCCCTTCCCCTCCATACGCATGGGCCGGGGTCAGAGGTTACTAGAAACCACGCCCCTTAAAGAGGTCCCGGGGTGAGAACAAAAAGGTCCCATAGTAGGTGCTTTATAAATTGTTGCACACGTGACCTATTTCATCAAGTTGCTATGTCTAAATCCAGTATGAGTGACGTCAGTGTGAAAATGAGCCAAGGGATGATGGTTTTTAAAAAGGGGAAATGCAATTCATAGTTCAGAAATGAGGGGTCTCATTTCCAGAAGAGAGTTGGAAGGCACAGATTACAAGAAAGCAAGACTGAAAATATCTTAACAGAAAAGAGACAATTAGTTATCCAATGGGACAGGAAGAGGGTCAAAATTAACTCTACATTAGAAGGCTAGAGATGAAAAGATATTACATATGATTGATGACCTAATCTATTAAGTAACCTGTAAAAGCAACGGGTAGTAACTATAATCGACCCTGAAAGATTTAGTTACTCTGATAGAATGATCAAGACAATTTCAAAGAACTCGTGATGAAAAATACTGTCTACTACCAGAGAGAGAACTGATGACTTCTGAGTAATTCTGAGTAATTTTTATACTTTCGGGGGCAGCTAGGGGGCGCAGTGGATAGAGCACCAGCCTTGAATTCAGGAAATCTAGTCTCAGACACTTAACACTTCCTGACTGTGTGACCCTGGGCAAGTCACTTAACTCTAGCCTCAAAAAAAAAAAAATTATACTTTCGTCATTTTTCTTGCTTTTTTTGCAACATGGTTAATAAGGAAATAGTTTTAAATATATTAGTATTTTTCCCAGTTATATGCAAAACAATTTTTTTACATTTGTTTTTAAAGTTTTTGAGTTCTAGTTCTCTTCCTTATCCCCACCCACAATTAAGAAACCACATGTGAAGTTATTAAAACATTTCCATAAAAATCAAGTTGTGAAAGAAAAATGGATCTCCCATCCTAATAAAAATAAAAACTCTCAAGAAAATTAAGTTAAAAATAGAGAGATAGAGATGAAGAGAAAAATAGAGAATGATGTATTTAGACACAATCAGTTCCTTCTCTGGGTATGGATAAGATTTTTCATCTTAACTTCTTCAGAGCAGTTGTGGATGATTGTACTACCGAGAATAACAAAGTCATTTACAGCTAGTCATCTCAGAACTTTGCTATAACTTTGTATGCAGTTTATTTCATTTTGTTGATGGAGGATTTTCTAGATTTTTCCCCCCAAGAGCATCCTGCTCATCATTTCCCAAAGAACAATAATAGTCCGGCAGAGAAACTTGCTTTGAAATTTTTTTTTTTTTTTACAATTACTATTGCTAGTTGATCCCCCCCCCATTTGTCCTCTCTCTCTTTTCATCCTGTACCTTCTCAAAAGTGTTTTGCTACCAACCACTGCCTCTCCCAATATGCCTTCTCTTTTATCAACCTTCTCCCCTTCTCATATCCCATTTCACTTCTCTTTTTCTGCAGGGTAAGATAGATTTCTATACCCCTATTGAGTATGTGTGTTATTTTTTATTTGAGCCAATTCTTTTGAGAGTGGGGTTCACTCACGTTACCTCTCTTCCCATTCTTCCCCTCCACTGTAAAAGCTTTTTCTTGGCTCCTTTTTTATGGCAGATAATTTGCACTATTGTACTTCTCCCTTTTCCTTTCTCCTAGCACATTCCTCTCTCACCTCTTAATTTCATTAAAAAAAAAAAAAGATATTATCCTTTCATATTCAATTCACACCCATGCCCTCTCTCTATATATGCTTCTAACTGCCATAATAATGAAAACATTCTAATGAGTTTAAAATATCATCCTCCCATGTAGCAAGGTAAACAGATAAACCTTATTAAGTCCCTTACAATATCAGTTACCTCCTTATGCTTCTCCAGAGTCCTCTATTTGAAAATCATATTTTTCATTCATCTCTGGTCAATTCATTATGAATGCTTGAAAATCCTCTATCACATTGAATAATCACATTTTCCTCTGAAGGATTATACTGAGTTTTTCTGGGTAAGTGATTCTTGGTTGTTATCCTAGCTCCAATAGGGAAATATTTTGCATGATTTAAAATATACAATTGATATCATGTTGCTTGCTTTTTCAATGGGAAAGGGAAGGGCTACAGAAAGAAAGAGAATTTGGAACTCTAAATTTTTTTAAAAAGTTAATGTTCAAAATAAATAGCCTGTTAATCCTGAAAAGTGGGAAATGGGTCAAGGTTAAGACTTTGATTCTGATTATCATTTTAAAAGTTTAAGCAACATAAAAGCAATTACCAAAATGAGATAAAAAAGTCGAGAAACATCTCTAACAGCAAACACTGGAGAGAGGTGGTGTTGGGGGTTAGCCTGACTCAGACTAAAATTCTGTTAATTCGGATGCCATGAGCAATTGGTAGGACATTGAACAGCTAATAAAAGGTGGTTTATTTATCCTTAATATACAATATTTAATAAGGATACAGTAGTATATAGCTTAGGTAGATGTAGCCCATTTATCTTCATATTTTCAGCAGGAGGGGATGTGATTTGTCTCATATTGGAATATTCACTAAGCCTTAAAAACCCTGTGGACCTATTTATGCTTATAGGTAACAAAAAAGCCACATACAGGCAGAAGCTACCAGCACACAGTGTCAAAAAAGCTTAATACATCTTGAATTTTGCCCTATTTCTGAGCCAGACCAGCCTCGACTTTTACATGTTTTTTCTAAAGGGAAACTCTAGTTTGGCCCATGTTATTAGAATCAGGGTAGGGAGGGGACTCTGATAGATGACCAGTCTCAGCGTACATGGCATGCAAATGCAACAATGATTTGAGGATGATAGAAAATAATGAGCAGCTTCAGCTTACAGAACATTGAAAGCAAAAGAGGAGAATGTGAGTTTGCAAAAAGCTTGGCATGAGATTGAAACCAGCTCATTACAAGAGAATTTGTAAATGAACCTGGAATGAGGACAAATAGATGCAAAATGGAACAGATTTGTGAGTATTTCTACAGCAATCTATCTTCACCACTGATGGCAGTGGAACCACTCACCATATTTGGGCTCTCAACACCTCCGTCTTTGATGTGATACACAAAAGAAGAAGGGGGGGGCAGGGCTGATGGACCAGAAAAAATACACAGAAAAAATGTGAGATGGAGGTGAAACAATTTTTAAAGCCCTAGCAGATGATTGTGCAATCTAAAGAGGTTTGTTGGGATTAAAAAAATCAGTGCTATTATTACACAAAAAGTTACCTTAATAGTAATAGTCCAATAACTGCCAACTCATATGCCTCTTTTCTCATCCTTATGAAATTCCCATGAGAATGATCTGTACAATTATCAAAGTAATTGTGGATGAAAATAAGAGAAAGGAACAGAGAGGATTGCATGGATAAATTTCCATAAAAGAGCATATCTTTATTAGTGGATAATTTAACTATGTAAAGATGATTAACTACATTTATTGTTTATTACAAAAAAAAAATGGAGTTAGACTAAAATTAAACTTTAAACATTTTCTTTGCAGTTTCCCATACAAACTGAGAACTGTTGAAGACCTTAGGTTGAAAAAGCCAAGGTCTTCCATTTCATCCAAGGCCATCTCCAGTTGTTTTGATCTATATCCTGTCACTGGAACCAGATAGCTCTGGAAGGGAAAGTGAGGCAGGTAACCTTGCACAGCTCTCCCTCATTTAATCCAGTTCATTTGCATCATCTCCTCCCTGATATCATGGCCCTCTTTGTAAAGAGGAATTATAGAAGAATTATATTAGGACTACGCAAGGATGCTCCTTTACAGGAGATCATAAGATGCTGTGCCACAGTGGGCACAAATACCTTTTATAGCCAGGCTATGACACAGACTTCCTAAGATCAAGGTCCCTTTTAGCCAGGAACTTCTAGAGAATCTTGTCAATTCTTTCAATGTGGTAAAGTAGGGCATGTGAAGGCTCAATGTTGGCAGAGTGAGAAAACAGGGTGGGAGAACAAGACCCAATACCCCATGCCCAAAATGCAACAAAGGCTTCCATTGTGCATCAGACTGATTCAGGGAAACGGGATGTGGAGCCCAGCCCCAGGGCCCAAGACAAAAAATACTTGGGGCATGATGGCAGCCAATGCCACACCCAGAGAGTGCCTAGAAGTTCAGTACCCAGACATGACCAATGAGCCAGGAAGCCATCTGATGGGAGAAAGGAATTACACAATCAATCAGCCAGGAAGCAACCTGATGGGAGAAAGGGATTACAATTGGGGAGAATAGTTGTATGCAGCTGGGACATACACCCTGGAGAGGTGAAATCTGTTATTCTCCAGCCTATGGATCCCTTGCCTCCAGATAAAATAGGCTTGACCATTTCACCTCCTGAGAGTCATCACTAATAGCCTGTGCGTTATTGCTATGTGCTTATGTAATACCTCCCATGCTGATGAGTTTGTGCATCCCTGTTTCTAATAAGACACTTCAGCCCAGAAACCCACCAGCAATCCTCACTTTCCTTTAGTGCTTTTCACCTCCCTTCCTGAGAAGTCAGGGATGGTGTGACCACCTGTGTTCTAAAACAAAAGAAAGTGGGAGATGTGAAGGGCTGAAAGTCCTTGAGTCAATGCACTGAGGTCAGTCAATCAAGCCCTTGAGGATAATTACCAATTGGACAATATAAGAATATGCTTGGAAAATGGCCCTTCCCACTATCCTGTGCCGACCCAATCGTTTGGTGTATACAGAGAATTGTGGGAGGCATTAGGGGGTGGAGGAAGACTAGCCAGACCGACTCTGGGCCTAGAGGTGAGGTGGCAGAGATTCTGCTTCCATCCCCTTGACTTCTGCTGCTGAAAATCAAGAATAAAGACTTTTGCTTCTCCTGACTGTGGCTGATTCTAAGGTATCCAGGGTGCTAATGTGGTCATCCCATTCTTCATGAATGAAAGACAAACAATACTTAATATCATGTAACATTATTTGATATACTATATAGAATACATTTTGTTCAGTGAGCCTCAGTTTAGCAGAGGCATCTATGTAATGCAGTAAAAAGAATGCTATACCCTAATTCTCAGCTCAATTGACAGTTTAGTAAAACATGTGTGTATAGTTCATATTTGTTTGCCATTTTTGTATCCCTGTTATAGAATGTGAACTTTTTGAAAACAGTAATATTTTGCTCTTGTGAAATGTCTAATACCTATCATAATATCTTCCACAAATTTAATTTAATAAAATCTCATTCAATATAATGGAATGGAACTGAACATATGGGCAGTTGGATGTTGGTAAATGTTTAACTATTGTTTTTCCAAGAGAAAAATAAACCACAACTTACTTTTAAAAAAAATTAAAATTTTAATTTAATAAAAAATTAAATAAATAATAAAAATATTTAAATTTAATAAAATTAATAAAATTTTAATAAAAAATTATTTTTCAGTTACATGTAAAGATAGTTTTTAACATTCATTTTTGTAAGATTGTCCATCACAATTTCCCCCCCCCTTCCCTTACCTCTTCCTCTCCAAGATAGCAAGCAACCTGATGTGTTATACATGTATAACATTTTAAACATATGTTCATATTAGTCATGTTGTGAAAGAAATCAGAACAAAAGTGGAAAACCACAAATAAAAAAAAGCAAGCAACTCCTCCCAAAAGTGAAAAAAGTATGCTTCAGTCTGCATTGTGTTCATAATTTTTTCTCTGGATCTGGATGGCATTTTCCACTTCAAGTCTACTGGAATTGTCTGATCACGGTATTGCTAAGAAGAGTTAAGTCTGTCATAGTTGATCATCACAGAATCTTGCTATTACTGTGCATAATGTTTTCCTGGTCCTGCTCACTTCACCTAGTTCATATAAATATAAAATATATATATATATATATATATATATATATATATATATATATATATATATATAAATATAAACTATATAGTTCATATAAATTTTTTCAAGATTTTTAAAATTAGCCTGCTCATTATTTTTTATAGAACAATAATATTCGATTACATTCATATATCATAATTTATTCAACCATTCTCCAACTGATGTGCAATCACTCAGTTTCCAGTTCCTTGCCACTACAAAAAGGGCTGCCACAAACATTTTTGCACATGTTGGACCTTTTCCCTTTTTCATGATCTCTTTGGGATTCAGGCCCAGTAGAAACACTGCTGGATCAAAAGATATGCAGAGTTTGATAACTCTTTGGGCATAGTTCCATATTGCTCTCCAGAAGGGTTAGATCAGTTCACAACTCTACCAACAACATATTGGTATCCTAGTTTTCTACCTCCCCTCCAACATTTATCATCTTTTCCTGTCATCTTGGCCAATCTGAGAGTTCAGACAATTGAACTGCAAGACAAACCCAAATCAAACTATCCAGGGCATGTTGTACAAAGCCAGATAAAAGAACAATATGCATTGTGGAGAACAAAAGGTCTAGAATATGAAGAAAAATTATAAACTACAGGAAAGGGACTATAACAAAAATAAGACTACTCTCCTTTCAATTAAGTGTCAGGAAGGAGCCGGGATGTTTCCTTTTTTTGGACAATTTTTCCTGAAAAGAACTGAGGCAAAAAAAAAAAAAAAAAAAAAAAGTCAATGAGATTTTACAAGATTTAGCTGTAAAGTATGGTGAGAGTTTTTTTTTTTTTTTAAACATCCCATAAAGTGAGGGGATTAATTAGAACAAGATGCCCTTTTAAGGTCCCTTCCACATCTAAATCTGTGATACTCTGATCTCCATACTCCCCCTTCAGCCTTTTTTCCAGAACACTGGCCAAACATACAAACATACTGGCCAGACAAACATAGTCCTATTTCCCATAGTCTTTTCAAACCATTCCTCTTATTTTACAGATGTGATAAGAGAGGCCACTAGAGAAGTGAACTGTCCAAGGTCACACAGATCGTTGACAGCAGAGGCAGGATATGAATCCAGATTCTCTAGGACTAGATGAGCCAGTCAATGCTAACAACTACAACTTCTCATTTGGCTTAATGAAGCCATCCAAGGGAACATGGAAGGAGAAGCAGGGACCTCAAGAAAACTATAACCCAAACCGGGAAAGCAGTTGACATCTCCAAAAATGGGGCAGGTCTCAAACATCCTCTCCCACTACCTCTGACTTACTCCTCCAATGTTAGCAGAGACAGTTGGCCACAGTGATTTCAGATCATGGCAGAAGGCGGAGTCCGTAATGGTCTTGGAGAAACTGGTCTCAGAACTCTCAGGGTTGGATCACCTTATCAAAATCTCTCACTAGTTCAAAGGATGTGACTTTAGATCCTTCCTTACTCCTTACATCAGGGAAGCAGAACAGTCTTGTGGGTTCTATAGGAAGGGATGGGACCACACACAGGTAAGTCTCTGGTTGCTCACCTTTGATATCACAGGAGACAATTGTCAGTTATCAAGAAAGTAGATGGTTCTAGGTGTGGACGATTCCAGCTGTGGGTAAGGAGGGTACAGAAGAGTGGGAGAGCAGGAGGAAAAGGATGTATCATACGTAATGTGTTGGACAGGCTTGAAAATGGAGGGTTTGTTATTACATAAATATTTGTTATTAGTAAATATGTTAGTAAATTAGATGTTTTTACTAAATATTGTCAAATTCTACAACCTGAGAGTCATTTTGGGCTAAGAGGACTTGGTGGTCATGCATGATATCTATTGCTAGTCATCCTTTTCAGGTGTTGAAAGATTGGACATGCTAGGTATGATTTGTGGAGAAGTATGAGCCAAAATAACTGCTAAACTTGTGATGGAGACATCTGCATCCAGAGAGACGACTAGGGGGACCGAATGTGGATCACAACATAGGATTTCCACCTTTTTGTTATTTGTTTGCTTTTTTTTTTTCTTTTTGATCTGATTTTTCTTGTGCAGTGTGATAAATATGGAAATTTGTTTAGAATTGCACAAGTTTAATCTATATTGGATTACTTGCTGTTTAGGGAAGGGGAGAGGTGGGAAAGGAGGGAGAGAAATATGGAACACAAGGTTTTCCAAGGGTTTACAACGGTATCTATGTAGATATTTTGAAAAATAAAAACTATTATTTAAAAAAATAATAAAAATTTAAAAAGAAAACAATTACACTACCCTTGCAACTTGGATGAGAAAAAGCATTAAAAGAATCTGTAAACCTTTTTAAAAAATGATGACTTACTTAGTGATTGATAAACTCAAAAGCTTCAGTTACCAAGAAAAGAACTTGGCAATTTGACAAAAGCTGATGAGAAAACTCAAAAGCAATTTAGCAGAAATTAGGCATAGACCAGCATCTCATACTGTATACCAAGATAAATTCCAAATGGATATATGAAAGACATAAAAGATGATATCATAACCAAATTACAGAAGGAAAAGGAAAAAAATCTTTCAAATCTATATATAAGGAAGAATTCATGATTAAACAAGTGATAAAGAGAATTATAGAAAATAAAATGGATAATTTTTATCACATAAAAAAGTTTTGCAAATCAAATGTAGTTAAAATCAGAAAGAAAACAGGTAAAAAATCTTTGGGGGACAAAATCTTTTTATTGAGTTTCTATGATAAAATCTTATGTGCACGATATATAAAAAACTGATTCAAAGTTATAAATGACCATTTTCAAAGGAAGAAATTTAAGTCACCAATATCCATATAATAATGCTCCAAATCACTAATTAGAGAAATGCAAATCAAAATAACTCTGATGTTCTACTGAAGACCCATGAGCTTGGCAAAGATGACAAGAGAAGAAAATAGGTATTAAAAATGTATTGTTGATGGAGCTGTGAGTTGATTCACCCATTTTGGAAAGCAATTTGGAACTATGCTCCTAAAGTGCATTACTCTTGGCCAGCTATACCACTACTTGTCCTAAAACTCAGAGAGACCAAAGACCAAAAATATAGCAGCTCCTTTCATAGTAGACAAAACCTGGAAATTAATGGAAGGCTTGACTTTTGGGGAATAAAGAAACAGATTGTGCTATGTAAATGTAAGAGAATACTATTGTACTATGAGAAATAATGACATGAATAGTTTCAGAAGAAAGTAGGAAGTCCTCTATGAATTGATGCAGACTGAATAGAACTAGGCAAACAATCAATGCAATGATAAGTCATGAATCCAGAGGATTAAAGATGAATCATACCACTCAGAAAGCTAATGGATTTAAAATCCAGAATGAGATGTATATGTTTGCACATGGCCAATGTGGGGATAATGCTTTGCTATTTGTCCAAAGGATTAGGGTTTCTGTCCATTATTTAAGAACCAGTGGCCGCCTTGAAGGCAAGCTAAGGCATCTTAAATGAACAGCATGGACTTGAAATGGAAAATGCCATTCATATCCAGAGAGAGAACTATGGAGACGGAATATTTAAAGCATCATATTTTCACCTTTTTGTTTGCATGTGTGTATTTTCTTTCTTGTGGGGTTTTTCCTTTTGAGCAGATTTTTCTTGCATATGATAAGAACTATAGAAATATTTAAAAGAATTTCCCATATGTAACCTATTATGAAATTGCTTGTTATCTTAGGGAGGGTGGAGGTAAAAGAAGAAGAGGAGAAAAATTTAGAACACAAAGTTTTACAAAAATGTTGAAAATTATCCTTGCATATATTTAGAAAAATAAAATACTATTTTTTAAAAAGTGTGCAGAATGATCTCTCAATCTCACTTCATTCTTGTTTAAAGTAATAATGCATATTTAGATCTTTCTAACTTCTCTATTGGTAAGACACATGACCATGAAGCCAAAGTGGGAATCTACCTTCATCACTATTACCAACCACCACTGACCAACTGCTACTCGTGGACAGGTAAGCTGGACAACCCCAGTAGTAGTGATCTCCCTTCCCACAGACAACTTGTTTCTAGTGTAGCTCCAAAGTTATCACCCCAGGTAGCATTCTCTGTGACTGTGATTACATCATTGACTAATTTCCTTTCAATGGTTCCTGAGAACTTCCATCTTAGAAATGGCAGTTTCACTAGATTGCTCTCTTTTTTTGTGTGATATCATTTTATTTTATTTTAATTTTATAATTATAATAATTTTTGATAGTACATATTCATGGGTAATTTTTTTTACAGCATTATCCCTTATATCCGAATTTTCCCCTCCCTCCCTCCACTCCCTTCCTTAGATGACAGGCAGTCCCATGCATGTTAAATGTGTTATATATCCTAGATACAATATATGTGTGTAAAACTGAATTTCTTGTTGCAAAGGAAGAATTGGATTCATAAGGTAAAAATAACCTGGGTAGAAAGACAATAGTGCAAACAGTTTACACTCAATTCTCAGTGTTCCTTCTCTGGGTGTAACTGATTCTGTCCATCGTTGATCAACTAGAGTTGAATTAGATCTTCTTTATGTTGGCGATATCCACTTCCATCAGAATACATCTTCATACAGTATCATTGTTGAAGTGTATAATGATCTCCTGTTCTGCTCATTTCACTCCACATCAGTTGATTTAAGTCTCTCCAAGCCTCTCTGTATTCCTCCTGCTGGTCATTTCTTATAGAACAATAATATTCCATAACCTTCATATACCACAATTTGCCCGACCATTCTCCAATTGATGGACATCCATTCATTTTCCAGTTTCTAGCCACTACACAAAGAGCTGCCACAAACATTTTGGCACCTACAGGTCCCTTTCCCTTCTTTAGTATTTCCTTGGGATATAAGCCCAGTAGTAGCACTGCTGGATCAAATGGTATGCACACTTTGATAACTTTTGGGGCATAATTCCAGATTGCTCTCCAGAATGGCCGGATTCTTTCACAACTCCACCAACAATGCATCAGTGTCCCAGTTTTCCCACATCCCCTCCAAAAATCATCATTATTTGTTCCTGTCATCTTAGCCAATCTGACAGGTGTGTAGTGGTATCTCAGAGTTGTCTTAATTTGCATTTCTCTGATCAATATTCACTAGATTACTCTCAAAAAGTTCTGGAATCTTTAAGGTATAATGTGTATGTTACTTCCCAAAAATAGTCTTTGTGTAGTTTATCATCATTGGATTCCTTTAGGCCTTGGAAAGTCACCAAAGTTGAATTGCTCCAGACTTACTTTTAAGGCAAAGGCCTCAGTCAGTTCTCCATGGATACTCCCTGCTACTTCTGGGCTTATTTTATTAAATTCTACATAGTAAGGAAGGAGAGGAAGAATGTCCAGGGATTGAACTCTAAATGCTCTGTGTGGTACTCTGACTGTACTTAGAACAGGTGGCAATTGGTCCCAATTAATTCTGACATATCAGAGATCTGGTATCCACTTTCTTGCTGATTGTCATGATTTCACTATGGAAATTCAAGCTCCTAGTAGATTATCCTCATTTAGGTCACAGAGACCTAACCTCACCAAAAACCCAATACTGGTAACTTTTACAAGTTTCTTTTATAAAATGATTATAATATAATTAATAATAATATAATGATTATAATATAATTATTTGGCATCCACTATTCGCACATTCTACATCTGCCATTTTTATGATCATAACTACATAAGATCCCATGAAGCCAGGTAGAATTAGAAAAAATAGAGTGGCAGAGCATGACTTGGGTTCTTTGGGTCCTAGATCTGCCATTGTCTCCAAAATAAATGCCAACTCAGTGAACTTCACCTTCTGATAAATTCATTTCTTTTTCTCCTCTATGGGGTATCCAGCCTGTGTGTGAGACTAACTGTACCTGGATCTTTTTAGCTGCACTGGCATTGCTCTTGAAGAGGGATGTTTTGAAAGTATTTCTCCATTCACTGTCCCATGGCTGATTTATCAAAAGCTTTGACAGTGAAACTTAGGAGATCTGGGGCAGTCTCTCATTTGGCCAATCCATGAAGAGATGCTGAGGAGCTGACAGGACTACTTTTGCCTGTTACTGATCTCTTTCTTTGCCCCATGTCTCTTTATCAGACATAGCAACTCTGCCTTCTCAAGAGACTCCCTGTTGTCTAGTAACTGTCAGGTACCCCACCCCAGGAGAGCTTTACCATACATCAATACTGTTATTTTGCTCCCTGAGCCACTGTTTTGCTTGGTATCTCCATCTAATAAGCTGCTGGTGTTCTCTTCTACCACCTGCTGGTCATCAGCTACTGTATGGCTTCTTCCCACTAAGGGGAACTCCCAGTTCTTTATTTTGCAATATCTTCAGCTCTTCTGGGAAACTGTCCCCAACTAGCTGTACCTAACTATCCAGACAGCTAGATGGAGAACTTCTTAGGCATTTTTAAGCCCAACTCTTGGGAGAGAGGGGTTAGTAGGTGAGATTGGCTGATGATAAAGTGATGGGCTGAGAGAGATCTTAAATTGAAGCTTTTTTTGACTTATGGTTTGAAATTTAATTCCTTTTATTTTTTTAACCCCTGGATTAGGAGCCAGGATCCTTTTAAATAATTCCATAGTTAAGACACTATAAAGATAGATACTTTGAAATAGTTGTCCTTTCAAATAATTTTATAGTAAAACACTCTAAGACACTGTAAAAACATTTTAAAATGTTAGTCCTTCATGTATACATATATTGTATTTAATTTATACTTTTAACATATTTAACATGTATTGGTCAACCTGCCATCTGTGTGAAGGGGTGGGGGGAAGGAGGGGAAAAATTGGAACAAAAGGTTTGGCAATTGTCAAATGCTGTAAAATTACCCATGCATATATCTGGTAAATAAAAGGTTATAATTTAAAAAATAGAATAAAATATTAGTCCTTTCAAATAATTCTATAGTAAAACACTCTAAGAAACTGTAAAAATACTTTAAAACACTAGTAAGAAAGTGAATGAAGCTATGATGGATTAATTCCTTTTAATCACTATGACATTCCTGATTGTGACGTAATTTAACTCAGGAGAGAAACTAAAAAGAACCAGGAAGGGCTGGTGGAACTATCAACTTTTGCCCTACTTCCTACCAGTACAGAGATCATTGTACACCTTACAATGAGTTATAGAAGGAAGTACAAAATTAACTCTCCAATGTCAATGTCCCATAATTTCTGTTACTAGGCACACCCAGGAAAACAGAGGATTTAAAAAGTGTCATCAGTGACCACTGTTAGACCATCTTTATGACAATACAACAAATATCTACATGCTTTCCATACTATCCAATAGGTAAAATAGATGATTTAGATGGCAGTGTCTCTTTTCTCAAGGAATTTTTAATAATAGGGAAATAAGACATTGTAAATGTCTTTATTCCACCAAGCTATCCTTCAAGGATGTCTTGTTTCTCATCCAAAAAAATCTAGCCTGCTACCTTGTACCTGGACGCAGATAATGAACACTTCTTAGCTTTATGAAAAACAGACATAGAAAGGAAAGCAAGAAAGTTTAAACACATAGAAATGTGTTAAACTCATAGAAATTCTGCATGGTCAGAAAGGGATTTGAAAATTTGGGAAATTTAGGAAAACATAAGAATTGTTGTCACTTTGAAAAAAAAACTGGCAGTAAACTAGTCAATATTTGCATGATTCAGAAGACAGGCTTGAGAGGTATATCAATGAAAATTTTAAAATGAAGGCCTACTGTACCTTGCGATAAGAACTGGCACTTAACTCTTTCCTGACTTACAAAAAGAGAAAAGGTAGGGCAGCTAGGTGGTGCAGTGGATAGAGCACCAGCCTTGAATTCAGGAGGACCCGAGTTCAAATCTGGTCTCAGACACTTAGCACTTCCTAGCTGTGTGACCCTGGGCAAGTCACTTAACCCCAGCCTCAAAAAAAAAAAAAAAAAAAAAAAAAAAAAAAGAGAAAAGGTTTATATAAATTTGGAAACCACAAAAAAAGTTAATTGAGTTTGATTGGAATATTTAACTAGAATTTAGGAATCCTAAAACTAAAGTTAAGTTCTGGTCAATTTTAATTAGACTTTTTGAAGAAGTGAACATATTTAACCTATATCAGATTTCTTGATGTCTTGGGGAAAGGGGAGGTAGGGGAGAACAATCTGGAACACAAAATTTTACAAGGATGAATGTTGAAAACTATTTTTATATATATTTGTGTTAAATTGGAAACTGAATTGTAAACTACATGAGTCTCCTACCCATTTTTTTTGATAGATTATATTCTAACTGAATCTTAAGAATTTTCTTTTTTTCTCCCTATTAACAAAAGAAAAGCTTATTTAAAGAAATGGATGAGAGTAAGCCCAAGTCCTCTGAGAACTCCCAGAGCTGCAACTGCTAAGGGAAAGAAAATCCTACCAGTTGGGTCTACTATTGAGTGATAAATACTAATTGATAAGAGGTTCTTTCTGAGATTTCAGACCCCAGATTTAGCTGGTCATCCAGTGAATATTATCAGATTATGAACTGAACAACTAAAAGGTGAAAATTGTGTTTAAACTTACTTTTATAATGATTTGTAACTATAATTTAGAGGAATGGATATTTTCGTTGATGCTTTTAAGTTAAGAGGAAATTATAGCTGAAACAATGTGACTATCATTTATGAAAATTGTAAGACTGTTAACTAAATTATTTGGAACTATTGCTATAATAATGGAATCTAAAATTGTTAATTACTGTGTGTAGAAAGGAAGAAATGAATTTTATCTGGTGCAATTAGCCTTGGGGTCTGGTTGTGTGCAGTTTCCTTTCCACTCTTCATAGAATTGGGGATAGTTTCAATGAGCACAGCCTACAGCAGGTCTAAGGATAGATGGGGTGGACAGGTAGAAGCAACAAGTGCAATCCCTTCTTTGGGGTCCTCTAAATTAAGGTAATTTGTAAGCTTGCTAAGTTTCTTGAAACTTGAAACAATGGTTTCAAGAAACCATTGGTGTGAGCAAAGTCATCAATCCTGGAAAAATAAATAGCTTGTCTGGGTTATTATAGGTCCTAAACAAAGAAAGTATTTATTGAGAATCTATATTATATAGAAATGATTTCTAATGATGGGTCTTTACACCAGAATGACTTTAAACTCAAGAAGAAGAAAGGAAAAAGTGGAAGATGTTAAATGAAATCTCTTATGTGTTTGTGTGCTGACAAATTTTTATTACTTATTGCAACTTCGTGAAAGTAAAAATAACTAGTCCTAAGCTGCGATTAGTGAGATTTGCTATTGAGATAAAAATCTCTTGGAACTATAACTGATATTGTTTTGAATTTTGAATTTAGGTACGATTAGCTGATGGATCATTAAGTTAGTAATTCACAATTAGAAATGTGACAAACTACTCAGAGATATAACTGAACAGTTATGGTTGGAAGTCTGTATCTAAGGATAACCTTGGCTTTGCTTAAGGTAGAATCCTTCTGGCTCAGTTTACCAATTGTGTTCTTTAGAACAGGAATGTTTCTCACTGGATTATTCCTTAGTCTGGCTATGATGTAGAATTGTTACTATATGATTGGTGACTCTTATCTGAAATAAAAATTTTTTATCCTGCCATATTTGTGCCTCTAGATTAAGCCTGAAGGATCAGTTTTGATGCTATTATGTTATTTGATGTTCCTGCTTTTTCCTCTTATAGCAAATTTCTATAAATAAAGCAAGTAATCAGTAGAAGATATGAGCACAATGCAAGAATATAAGATCTTGCTATTTTCAGTCTTAAAATATATGGTCATTATATCCTAAACAATTAGGTAAATTAATATTTGACCTAATCATCTGTCAGTTACTAGATTTATATTTTATAAAATAAGGTCCTTAAATGTTTCAAAATGATATAAGAATAAATGGCTATTAATATTATTATTATTCTACTAGTTATTGAACCTAAATCAGAAACATCTTCAGTATGGTTTGGAGAAGAGAATTTTAGTTCAATTAGTTTTCTTGAGAGTATGTAATTTATGGAATATTTCATGTTCATCAATAAAAAAATCAATTTTATTCAAATTTGTTACTGCTGTGGAAATTACAAGTTTGTACTATGTCCATGGCATAGAAATGTTCTCTCATAAACACCTTATTTCATATGCACTATTAAAGCCAGCCTCTTATAAGTAAATTTATTTGTTCAATTATTGGACCTAGGACTGGAAAGCATCTATCTGCAAAAATGTCATCACTCACGTTTCCATGACAACTGTCATTTAACCTTATCTTGAGCTTTCTTCTAGGTTCTAAACCATGTACTTCCAACTACTTACTCAACCTGGATACCATCCTCTACCCAATCTCAAATCAGCACCCTTTAGATACCACAACTATCATCATTAAATTGAGCATTTACCCTCCTCAATCTGGATCCTGCTAGGCGGAGCCATCCTGAAGCAATTTCAGAAGATGAGACTTCCCCACCCCTTATCCCCAAATGAATTTGGGTCCTAACTGGGGAGGGAATGACATGGCCAAAGTTAGAAATTATTTTCCTGTGATGTAATAGAAACCCTAATAGTAGTAAAGACCCAAATACTTTTTAAGAAACTCCAAGCCACCTGGCCTTGGGAATGATATAGCCACTTTAGGAATATAGCTATTGAGAGTGATGTGACAGAATCTTGGAGAATGTGTGTGAAGAAAAGGGATTGAGCCTAATGTCTATATTCCACCAAGTTATCTTTCAAGGATGTCTGGTTTGTCATCCAAAAGTCTGGGCTGCTCTCACACATCTGGACTCCGATCATGAGCATTTTAGTTTCATGAAAGAAGGGGAGGGGCAGCTCGGTGGCACAGTGGACAGACACCAGCCCTGAAGTCAGGAGGACCTGAGTTCAAATGTGATCTCGGACACTTAACACTTCCTGGCTCTGTGTGACCCTGGGCAAGTCACTTAATCCCATTACCAAACTTCCCACCAATCATATCAATCCCAATCCCATGACTGCATTTGTTTTGCTCTGTTCTTTGTTCTATTTTGATAAGAGTACCCATCCTTTATCTTCCCAGGTACTTCTCCTTTTCTCACAGTCTATATAATCTCTCCTTTTCCAAGGCATTAATGCAAAAATCATTTTTAGATCATACCCATGATCTTTTCTCATAAAAGTACATCCCTAAATCCACCTCTAAGAGTTTTCCCTACAAATTAATCTATTTGCTCCTAGCTATCTCCCTTTTTTGGAATTTAGCCTGCTTAAATTAACACTACAATTACAAAAATTGATTTTTTTGTTTCTTAGAAAAAACAAATTTAATTTAAAAGAGCAAGTGGCTTGTTGATTGTGAAGATAGAATTAGCTAAACTAGATGAGAAGAGTCAAAGATAAATCAGATGATTCCAAAGTTGAGAATGGCAATTTGGGAGACATCATGACAAAGGATTCAAGGGAGACATTAAAGGGACATATTATGGCATCAAGGGTGGGTATGCATGCAATAAAGCCAATGTTAGAAGAGAAAGATAATAAAAGTAGGGATGGGTTAAGTAGGCTCATTGAAGGTGGGGAGAAGGATCAACGTAATTCTAGGAGATGATGAAACCTAACAAGTTTCCATGCTAGGCAGAAAGTGACAAATTTCACTATAAGCAAATACCAGCCAAATCAATAGAATGATAGCCATAATTTGTTACTTATACTGGTTTGGCATTAATTTCCTGAAGACATTAACCAATTTGTTGCTGTATTTTCTGCTAACTTATTACTCTAACTGAAGTAGGATAATAGAGGCCACAATTCCTATATTGGGCTTCTCAATGATTTAAGACCTTAATCAACTTCTATTGTCTCAATAATGATAGGCAAAACCATCAGCTCCCTTTTCCCCAGTTAGCAACCTTTAACAATATTGAGGGAACTTCCCGACTATTTTGATAACAGTACACATCCTTTATCTTCCCAGGTACTTCTCTTTTTCATATATATATATATATATATATATATATATATATATATAAAATCTCTCCCTTTCTAAGGAATTAATGCAAAAATCATTTTTAGATCATGCCCATGATCTTTTCTCATTTTGACAAAGAGAAAGCCATTGTGAATTTATCACCTTGAGCCTAGCCTTTTGAATCAGTAATTGCTCTCCTGACCTCATCATATTGATTCTCTAATTCTGACCACCCAAATTTATGATCTTGAATTCACAATTTTATATTTATATAATCTTAACAGCCCCTTCCTGAAGCCAAACAATACTTTTAAGCCAAACAATACTTTTACACCTCCTCCATTTCCTTTAAAACCCAGTTCAAAGTGGACAGAGCACCAGCCCTGAAGTCAGGAGGACCTGAGTTCAAATTTGATTTCAGACACATTTCCTAGCTGTGTGACCCTGGGTAAGTCACTTAACCCCAGTAGCCTCAGCCAAAAACAAACAAAACAAAACAAAAAAACAGTTCAAATTTCACCACCTGCAGGGGCCTTACCCCCCAGTTCTCACAGCTAGTGCTTCCCCTCAGAGTTTAGCTTTTAATTACTTGTATCTATTCTGTACAGATAGAATTATTTACATCTCACCCATTAGAAAGTAAGATTCTAAAAGGCAGGCACTAGCTGTTTATTTAAACATCTTGTTTATTTAAAAAGTCTATTAAAAAGTTGTTTGTTAATATATTGGATTACTTGCTATCTAAGGGAGGGTTAGTGGGAGGAAGACAGGGAGAAAAATTTGGAACATAAGGTTTTGCAAGGGTGAAGGTTGAAAACTATCTTGGCCTATATTTCACAAATAAAAAGCAATTATTAAAAAAAAAAAGTTGTTTGTTAAAAAGTAATCTGCATGGGGCAGCTAGGTGGCAAAGTGGATAGAGCATCACCCTTGAATTCAGGAGGACCTGAGTTCAAATCTGGTCTCAGACACTTAAGACTTCCTAGCTGTGTGACCCTGGGCAAGTCACTTAATCCCAGCCTCAGGAAAAAAAAAAAAAGTAATCTGCAGGCTCAGCTACCTCTCCTCCCACACATTATCTCTATACAGATTATCCCAGTTAATTCCTAGGCTCATTCCTACCCTACTCCATCCATCATTTAGACTACTGGTTTGCACTCTAGATAATTTCACCCTATTCTTTTTTTAAATTTTTATTATATTTACCAGATATAAGCATGGGTAATTTTACAACACTGACAATTGCAAAGCTTTTTGTTCCAATTTTTCCCCTCCTTCCCCCCACCCTTTGCCCCAGATGGCAGGTTGGCCAATACATGTTCAATATGCTAAAGTATAAGTTAAATACTATATGCATACATTTCCAAACAGTTATTTTGCTGTACAAAAAGAATTGGACTTTGAAATACTGTACGATTAGCCTGAATTTCACCCTATTCTTAACACAATTACTTATAGCATCTAATTTCTCCAAAAAAAATCAACAAGCATTGCATTTTTGTTTTTCTTCCCAGGTTATTTTTACCTTTTTTCTAAATCTGATTTTTCTTGTGCAATAAGATAACTGTATAAATATGTATACATATATTGTATTTAACATATACTTTAACATGCTTAACACGTATGAAATTGCCTGCCATCTAGGAGAGGGGGTAGGTGGAAGGAAGAAGGGGAAAAGTTGGAACAGAAATGATTGCAAGGGTCAATGTTGAAAAATTACCCATAAAAATTACCCATTCTGTCCATAAAAAGCTATAACAATAATAAATCAACAAGCATTTTACTGTGTGCAAGACACCATTAGGTATTGGAAATATAAACAAAAATTACATAGTCCTAGCATTTAAGAGCCTTAAATTTTACAGCCTAAACTTCTTCAACCTCTTCAATTTAAATGAAATATTCACCCCCCAAAAAAAATACAGCCCTCTAGATTCTATTATGTAGTCACTCTTCTGGTTCTCAAATTATAAAGGGATATTTTGCTTACCTTACCTATTCCCAAACCATATCGCTACTATTTTTCAAAATACATACAAAAATACTTTTCAATCGTCTGTCTTGCAAAATCTTGGGTTCCAAACTTCCTTCCTCTCTCCTCTCCACCTCCCCTAGACAGCAAGTAATCCAATACAGGTTAAAATATTGAAGAACGTGCAGTTCTTCTGACTGTATTTCCACATTTATCATGCTACATAAGAATATCATATCAAAAGAGGGAAAATTCCATTAATAACCATTTATAAAGCACCAATTATGAGCCAGGCACTGGGAATACAAAAAGAGGCAAAAGACAGCCTTGTGGCTGTGATCCTGCAATTAATATTGCCATCTCCTTTTCTTTTTTGATGTCATTTGCTGACTTTCACCGCAGTCTCTCAATTTCATCTGTGATTTTATTATCTGGATCTGTCTTTCCCTCCATTGCTTGCTATTGATTATTTCAGGACCCATGTTGATA
The DNA here is from genome assembly GCF_048593235.1 of Sminthopsis crassicaudata. Lineage (NCBI taxonomy): Eukaryota > Metazoa > Chordata > Mammalia > Dasyuromorphia > Dasyuridae > Sminthopsis > Sminthopsis crassicaudata. The sequence continues at coordinate 451,571,866 of NC_133620.1, forward strand.
ACCTCTCTAAAACCCAGATTCTTGTTCAATTGTTTCAGTAGTGTCTGACACTTCATGACCCAATTAGTTTTTTTTGTTTTGTTTTTAGCAAAGCTATTGGAGTGCTTTGCCATTTCCTTCTCCAGCTCATTTTACATGTGAGGAAACTGAGGCAAACAGGTTGTCTGAGGCATGATTTGATCTCAGAAAGAAGCAGCTTCCTGACTCCAGTCTATCCTGTCCACTGATAAGATAAATCTGTCTATGGCTCAGTGGAGTCTTTGTCTCCTTCCTCCTCATCTCCCATTACATCTCATGGTGTCTTTCTCAACCCTCCCCTTCCCCGCCTCACCATGCCTTATAGTGTCTTTCTACTGATAGCTAACTAACTCTCTAGGTCCTAAATCTCTTTTCCTATTTAGCCTGCCAGCTAAGAGCACCTCCTGGGGTGTTCCTTTTCTCCTGGTAAATTGTGAGTTCCAGTAGGGAAGTTGTCTTTTCTTTTGTTAATTATTGCTATGTGCTCTCCCAACTCTATCTCATATTTACCACTTTCGGCGTCTGTTGTTTTCATTTTGTCTGCAATCTCTTCTCCTAAATAAACCTACAATTTGCCAAAGAGAATGGCCATGGTGAATTAATTCTTCACAAAACCAAACCTCAACATTTGGTGCCTACAATAATCTCCTCATTTGGTGCCCCAGAAATTGCTCTTAGATCACATCATTTGGTCTACGAAAGCATCACATCAATACCATATTACAGTTGGAGCAGATATCTCAAAATATTTACAGTTATTGCTACTTCAAAATTGCTCTGGTTTTAATAAATACACTTATGAAAATTTGCACCAACATATCTTTGTAAACCAGGATTTCAGCATTTGTAACCATCAAAACAAAAAATTGAAATTTCATATATTCATTATGACAAGATGTTGCCTTGTCAGAGACTAGCCCAGTTTAATGTTCTTATTCATTCTAAGCACCAACAGCCTACACACTGATGTCTTTAAAAAAATAAAATTTAGGTTTACCTATATTTAAAATATACTGTCTTATCATTTAATGTTAGACACATATATTACTATATCACAAAAACTTAAATACTTTGACTATATTTCAATACAATTGGTTTCCTTTTTATTTGTAAGTTTCTCATTTTATATATTTTAAAAACATTATTCTGAGAAGGGGTTCATAGGATTCCTCAGATTACCATGAGAGTTCATGACACAGAAAAGGTTAAGAACTCTTTTTCTAGATCCTTGCCTCCTTAGGTTTCTGGGACATCACACTGTCCTATTTCTTTAACCTCTCTTTCTTTTTTTTTTTTTTTCTCTTTTGAGAAAACACTTTTTATTGCTGTTTTGGGGAAGGCACCAAGTAAAACAAAAATCTATCATTTCTGAACAGAACATTTGAGTAAATAGCCCAAGATAAAACTTATTGCCTCTCAATTCCTTTTGTTATTCTACTGTGTCTATATCAAATGCAAAATTTTCTTTTTTTAATTAATAATTTTTATTATATATATATATTTTTATAATATTATCCCTTGTATTCATTTTTCCAAATTATCCCCTCCTCCCTCTACTCCCTCCTCCCTCTACTCCCTCCCCCCAATGACAGGCAATCCCATACATTTTACATGTGTTACAATATAACCTAGATACAATACATGTGTGTGAATATCATTTTCTTGTTGCACAATAAACTTTAGATTCCGAAGGTACATGTAACCTGGGCAGACAGATATTAGTGCTAACAATTTACATTCACTTCCTAGTGTTTCTTCTCTGGGTGTAGCTACCTCTGTCCATCACTGATCAACTGGAAGTGAGTTGGATCTTCTTTATGTTGAAGATTTCCACTTCCATCAGAATACATCCTCATACAGTATTGTTCTTGAAGTGTACAGTGATCTTCTGGTTCTGCTCATTTCACTCAGCATCAGTTGATTTAAGTCTCTCCAGGCCTCTCTGTATTCGTCCTGCTGGTCATTTCTTACAGAGCAATAATATTCCATAACCTTCATATACCACAATTTACCCAACCATTCTCCAACTGATGGACATCCATTCATCTTCCAGTTTCTAGCTACAACAAAAAGAGCTGCCACAAACATTTTGGCACATACAGGATCCTTTCCACTCTTTAGTATTTCTTTGGGATATAAGCCCAGTAGTAGCACTGCTGGGTCAAAGGGTATGCACAGTTTGATAGCTTTTTGGGCATAATTCCAGATTGCTCTCCAGAATGGCTGGATTCTTTCGCAACTCCACCAACAATGTATTAGTGTCCCAGTTTTCCCACATCCCCTACAACATTCATCATTATTTGTTCCCGTCGTCTTAGCCAATCTGACAGGTGTGTAGTGGTATCTCAGAGTTGTCTTAATTTGCAAATGCAAAATTTTCAAAAATACAATGTATTTTGAATAAATCATAAATACATTATCAGCACATCAGAGTTTACAACAATACTAAGCTGACTTCTGGCAGACTACTACAATAATGGGAAATAAAATTAATCCAGAGCATTTGAAACTAAATGAAAACCGGCTCAGCTCCTCAAATTTGATCCTCTTCAATCTGGTGAATTTACTATGGAAATTTCATATTCTCTAATGGGAAACTGAAAAGACTCCATTATTTGGTCTTAAAAGACTTCAGTAATCCTAAGATTAATTGATCCCAAAGTTCTGGTCCCAAATCTTCCATTCATTTATTTGGTTTTCAGACCAAGCTCCAATTTCCTTTGCAGATTAATCCAACTACTTCTGATGAAAATTCCAAGGAACAACTTCACTTTTCCCCTTCTTCCTATCCATCAGAATCAATTACTTTGGAGTTAAGCCTAAAACAAAGACTCCAATTTCCATATGGCTGCACAATTCATTCCTATAGAGAGCCCATTATGTCATGCAGGGAAAGGGTATTCAGAAGTCTGATCCCACCTTCTCAGGTTCCTCCTTGTCTGACTGATTCCTAACAATGGGTGTTTCTTCTCAGATCCAGCTAGGTTTTCTCCCTCTGTAATCGGATTCCCTCCCACACCGCTAGTATGACTCCTAGCTCAGGGCTTTCTGTAAAGTTCATAACCACATCTCAAGATACTCAAACTCAGCATCCCCTTCCATCCATTAGGAAATGGCTGAACAAATTGTAGTATGATTGTGAATGAACACTATTGCGCTGCTTAAAAATGACAAGGAAAAAGTGGGAAAACATACAAACTGAGACAAAGTAAAGTGAGCAGAACAAGACCATCATACATAATAACAGGAATGTTGTAAGGACGATCAACAGTGAAAGACTTAGCTACCCTGTTCAATGCGATTGTGAATGCAATTACAAAAGACTCATGATGAAAAATGCTGTCTACCTTCACAGACAGAACTGAAACATATTTTTTCATTTTATTATTCTTGCCTTTTTTTTTTTCAAATGGCTAAAATGGAAATGTTTTGCATAACTTCACACATATAACCGATATCATATTGCTTGCTTTTTTAATGGATGGGATGGAGAGAATTTGGTTCTCAAAATTAAAAAAAAATTCAAAACCAAAAAATTAACGATTTCAGCAGGAGCTACATTTTCAGGAATCGGCAAATGTTCTAAATAACAGACTGATTTATCATTTTATTTTCTATCTCTAATAGACTTAATAAAATGGAGAAAATGTAAATATAAATTAGCTCCTTTTTCCCTCAGTAAACTGATAAACATGGCCTAGCTTGCTGCTGCTTGCATCTATCCTCTTTTCTCTTCTAGCTTCACCCTAAATATAGAGCCTTAGCATGTTTGCACTTTTGTTATCTTTCTTTTTTTTTTTTTTATTTTTTTTTTATTATATATATATATATTTTATAATATTATCCCTTGTATTCATTTTTCCAAATTACCCCCCCTCCCTCTATTCCCTCCCCCCGACGACAGGCAATACCATACATTTTACATGTGTTACAATATAGTCTAAGTACAATACATGTGTGTGAATATCATTTTCTTGTTGCACAATAAACATTAGAATCCGAAGGTACATGCAACCTGGGCAGACAGATTGTAGTGCTAACAATTTACATTCCCCTCCCAGTGTTTCTTCTCTGGGTGTATCTACCTCTGTCCATCATTGATCAACTGGAAGTGAGTTGGATCTTCTTTATGTTGAAGATTTCCACTTCCATCAGAATACATCAGAATTCTCATACAGTATCGTTGTTGAAGTATACAGTGATCTTCTGGTTCTGCTCATTTCACTCAGCATCAGTTGATTTAAGTCTCTCCAACCCTCTCTGTATTCCTCCTGCTGGTCATTTCTTACCGAGCAATAATATTCCATAACTTTCATATACCACAATTTACCCAACCATTCTCCAACTGATGGACATCCATTCATCTTCCAGTTTCTAGCTACAACAAAAAGGGCTGCCACAAACATTTTGGCACATATATGTCTCTTTCCGCTCTTTAGTATTTCTTTGGGATATAATCCCAGTAGTAGCGCTGCTGGGTCAAAGGGTATGCACAGTTTGATAACTTTTTGGGCATAATTCCAGATTGCTCTCCAGAATGGCTGGATTCTTTCACAACTCCACCAGCAATGTATTAGTGTCCCAATTTCCCCACATCCCCTCCAACATTTGTCATAATTTGTTCCTGTCATCTTAGCCAATCTGACAGGTGTGTAGTGGTATCTCAGAGTGGTCTTAATTTGCATTTCTCTGATCAGTAGTGATTTGGAACACTCTTTCATGTGAGTGGATATAGTTTCAATTTCTTCCTCTGAGAATTGTCTGTTCATATCCCTTGACCATTTATCAATTGGAGAATGGTTCGGTTTCTTATAAATTATGGTCAATTCTCTATATATTTTGGAAATGAGACCTTTATCAGAACCTTTGTTTTTAAAAATATTTTCCCAATTTGTTACTTCCCTTCTAATCTTGTTTGCATTAGTATTATTTGTACAGAAACTTTTTAGTTTGATGTAATCAAAATCTTCTATTTTGTGATCAATAATGATCTCTAGTTCTCCTCTGGTCATAAATTCCTTCCTCCTCCACAAGTCTGAGAGGTAGATTATCCTCTGTTCCTCTAATCTATTTATTATCTCCCTCTTTATGCCTAAATCATGGACCTATTTTGATCTTATCTTGGTATATGGTGTTAAGTGTGGATCCATATCTAATTTCTGCCATACTAATTTCCAGTTTTCCCAACAGTTTTTTCCGAATAATGAATTTTTATCCCTAATGTTGGAATCTTTGGGTTTGTCAAAGATTAGATTGCTATAGATGTACCCTTTTTTGTCCTTTGTATCTAATCTGTTCCACTGATCTACCGGCCTATTTCTTAGCCAATACCAAATGGTTTTGGTGACTGCTGCTATATAATATAGCTTTAGATCAGGTACACTTAGACCACCTTCCTCTGAGTTTTTTTTCATTAGTTCCCTTGCAATTCTTGACCTTTTATTCTTCCATATGAATTTTGTTGTTATTTTTTTCTAGTTCATTAAAATAGTTTCTTGGGAGTCTGATTGGTATAGCACTAAATAAATAGATTAGTTTGGGGAGTATTGTCATCTTTATTATATTCGCTCGGCCTATCCAAGAGCACTGAATGTCTTTCCAATTATTTAAATCTGATTTTATTTTTGTGGCAAGTGTTTTGTAATTTTTCTCATATAATTCCTGACTTTTCTTTGGTAGATGGATTCCCAAATATTTTATACTCTCAACATTTGTTTGGAATGGAATTTCTCTTTGTATCTCTTGCTGTTGCATTTTGTTAGTGATATATAAAAATGCCGAGGATTTATGTGGATTTATTTTGTATCCTGCCACTTTGCTGAAATTTTGAATTATTTCTAGTAGCTTTTTAGCAAAGTCTTTGGGGTTCTCTAAGTATACCATCATGTCATCTGCAAAAAGTGATAGTTTAATTTCCTCATTTCCTACTCTAATTCCTTGAATCTCTTTCTCGGCTCTTATTGCCGAGGCTAGCGTTTCTAGTACTATATTGAATAGTAATGGTGATAGTGGGCAACCTTGTTTCACTCCTGATCTTACTGGGAAAGGTTGCAGTTTATTTCTATTGCATATTATGCTTACTGACGGTCTTAAATATATACTTCTGATTATTCTAAGGAATAATCCATTTATTCCTATACTCTCAAGAGTTTTTAGTAGGAATGGATGTTGGATTTTGTCAAATGCTTTTTCTGCATCTATTGAGATGATCATATGGTTCTTATTAATTTGATTATTAATATGGTCAATTATATTAATAGTTTTCCTAATATTAAACCAGCCCTGCATTCCTGGAATAAATCCTACTTGATCATAGTGTATTATCTTGGAGATGATTTTCTGAAGTCTTTTTGCTAATATCTTATTTAAGATTTTAGCATCAATATTCATTAAGGAGATTGGTCTATAATTTTCTTTCTCAGTTTTCGATCTACCAGGTTTAGGTATCAGGACCATGTCTGTGTCATAAAAGGAATTTGGTAGGACTCCTTCATCCCCTATTTTTTCAAATAATTTATATAACATTGGGGCTAATTGTTCTTTAAATGTTTGGTAGAATTCACATGTGAATCCATCTGGCCCTGGGGATTTTTTCCTGGGGAGTTGATTAATAGCTTGTTCTATTTCTTTTTCTGAAATGGGACTATTTAAGCAATTTATCTCCTCCTCTGTTAATCTAGGGAGCCTATATTTTTGGAGGAAGTCATCCATTTCACTTAAGTTATCAAATTTATTGGCATAAAGTTGGGCAAAGTAACTCCTTATTATTTCTCTAATTTCCTCTTCATTGGTGGAAAGATCCCCCTTTTCATTTGTAAGACTATCAATTTGATTTTCCTCTTTCTTTTTTTTGATCAAATTTACCAAAGGTTTATCTATTTTATTGGCTTTTTCATAAAACCAACTCTTGGTTTTATTTATTAATTCAATGGTTTTTTTACTTTCAATTTTATTGATTTCTCCTTTTAATTTTTTTGTTATCTTTCTTGATAAATTGTTAAAAGTCTTGTCTGATTCTTCATGACCCCATTTGGAGTCCTGGGAGAGTTACTGAAGTGTTTTGCCATTTCCTTTTATTTTACACAGAAGGAAACTGAGGTTAAAAAAAAAAAAATGAGGTGATTTGTTCAAACAGCTAATGCCTTAGGTCAGAAAAACTTGGGTTTTTCTGATGTGCTATCCCCCCCTCCCCACCCACTCTACCTATATCACTTTAACAGCTTCCTAAAAAGTCTTACTGCCCCCGTTCCTGATCCCTCTAATCCATCCTTCATCCCACTGCTGATCTGGCCATGTCATCCCTCAGCTTTCCTCTTCAGCAGGTCCTTAATGCTTACCAAGTAAATTCAAACTCCTTATCCTTAACAGACTTTACAAGCCCATATTTCCCTCCTTTCCCGCAAGCATTCGCTCATGTTACTGGCCCCTTGTACTCTATGCCAGAGCCAAACTAAACTATTCACCATAACCTGTAACATCTCTTTTTTGCCTCCTCCTTCTTCCCTTCCAAGTCAAAAGTCATGTCCTCCACAAAACCTTCCTAGACCTTTCCCTCCTCAGGCCTCAAAAGCCCTGCTTCTATGTCTATTATGCATTTAGGTACTAAAAGTCCTTGGGTAGGAACCAGATCCCTTTTTTTTTTTTTAACAAGACTATCATACAACCAGACTGAGGGCAGGAACCATGTCTTAACTATACTCTGTATCTTTGTGTTCTACACATAGTAAAAACGTAATAGTTGTAGCTGAATTGAATTGAGGTTCTGGGGCTGGTGAGATAGCATCCCTACTCCTGTCTTTGCCCACTCCCCTCCAGAAACAGTTCTGATGACACAATGAGTACAAGTTTCCCAACAGTAACGGCTGAACTTCAGGCCAAGCCATTCCAAGAGGGGTCTGTCCTCCAGTACAAAGCCACAGCTGAAAGCAGCTTCCATGAATCTTAGAGGCATTAGCCAATTCTCAGCCAGATTTCCCTTCAAATGGCTAACGAGTTCTTTCTTCTTGGTCCCCCTGTTTTCTTACAGAAACCTCCCACCATAAGGGAGTATCTTATTTTAGATATAAGTCCTGGAGCCTTCAATTCTCTTAAGCTTATAAAGCTAAAAACATAGTTACAAAAAGGTTAAAGTCATGGCTGACTGAAACTTCCTCGCTTTTTTGAGTCATTCATGGCCTCTTCAGCTGTTGAGGAGGAGCACACTTTCCCCAGCTCTGTTAGAAAGTAAATTTTGCAGGAATGGATCATGGATACACTCAACGTGCTAGTTCTCAAGACCTGGGAGGAGATTACTTTTCCTACAGAACTGGATGGTTAACCCTCTGCTTTTCCCACATATAGCCCTGGAGGGACCCAAATCTACCTGGGTCTCAATTGCCCTGCCTTTTCCTCATAATAGGCTGTAAAAGTCTCAATTTTATTATTATTTTTTATTTAATAAATTGCATAATCAGGCCTTGAATCCTTAGATCACAATTTAAAATGTAACTTGTCAGGGCAAGGATGATTTGTCTTCTCATAAAAAACAATTATTGCTTCTGAAAAGGACAGGCTAACTAAGCTTGTCAAGCACCGTGAGGATCGATGTGTGTCAGGACAGAGTTCAGTATTGCTGGCGAAAGGAAATGTGTCTTAGCAATAAGGAAAGGAGAAGTGGACTGGAGACCCTGGCTAAGAGCCTGAGGCTGGGGGATGTGGAGAAGTGAACACGGGGGGGACCTGCTCTCTGTCCTACTGAATGAGGAGGTGCAGGGAGGGAAGAAAGTGGAATGAGAGGCTGGTGGCAGGATGCCCAGAAATGGGACTTTGGTCTCTCCTTGGGGGGAGGGGGGAGACAATATCCCTCCCTTTTAAGGGGCCTGAGCCCCCAGGATCAGTTTCAGTTATAAAGTGTTTCAAGCTACAAAAAGGGAGGGGATCCTCCTACAAAGAACAAGGGACAAGTATGTGGGCCAGAGACAACTTGATGCATTAGGGAGGTCTTCCTGAGCTGGCAGTGAAGATCCTGAGACAACTACAATCCATCTTGTGGGAAAGAGAATTCAGGCAGGGCAGGGATAGGTTGAGAGAGCTATCAAATCACAGTCAAAATCCTGGAACGGTACAGCCTCAGCTGGGGCAGGAAGCACAGCTCTTGCCTCCAGGACAAAGGACACTGGCTGCTTCTGCAGGAGCTCAGGGTCAAAGGCCATGCCCCGAAAGAAGGGATGAGCCTGGAAGTGATACAAGTAGCGTAGACGATGGAAGGGGTCGTGGCACAGGAGCTGGAGGGAGACAAAGAACAGGGTCCATGTGAATGAGCACAGGCCAAAGCCCGGGATGTGGGGAAGATGGCGGCGAGAAGGCGTGCAGTGACCAGGAATGGAACAGAGGGGATTCCTACTGCAGGCTGGAAGGATGGGCCCAGAACCAAGAGGATTCATAGGGGCCTAGGGGATGGAGGCATCTGGGGCAGCGGAAAAGGCCAAACTCAGGCAAAATGAAATTCACTGGAGACCAGTGGGGAGCTCTCAGAGAAGGGGCCCTGGGGCAGGGAATTTCACGATGGTCTCAGGAGGGAAGAAAGCTGTGGGGAGGCAGGCTGAGCCAATCAGGAGCTGAAAGGAATCAAGATCGAAGGGAATGGCGGGCCAAGCAGGGCGGAGATGTGCGGAAGTGCCACAAGTGCCTGTGGAGGATGGCATTCGGAAGCTGGTGATGAGGGAAGAGGGAGGACGGGGCTGCTCTTACCTCCTGGAGCAGGAGAGAAAGCCCCTGGCTAAGGGAGGCTGGGACCTCATAGCTACAGCGAGTCACACTTGCCAACATGGCCACGTGATCCTTCTCAGCCTGCAGGGGGAACTACGACAAGAAAGAATGGGCCTGGGACAGGCCATCTATTACAGAGCCATGTTTTCTCCCATTGCCATTCCTGTCCTCTACTCACAGAGTGAGATCCAGGCCCAACGATGGATGGCATAATTTCCCCTCTCTCTGCCTTACAACACCCCCCCCTCCAATTCTCTTCTCACCTTTCCAGCTGCCAGGGCAAAAAGCAAGATGCCCAGGGACCACCAGTCAACGACGTGGTTGTAGGGCCCACCCCTCAGGACCTCTGGGGCTGCAGGGAGTAGAGATCCCAATCAACCAACCAACCAACCAGCATTCCTCATATGTGCCAGCAGTGCCAGCTACTCTGCTGGGAGCTGGAGGTCTACAAAGACTGATTCATCTCTACAACCTAGGAGTTTCCACTCTAACGAGGAAGACAATGAATGCACCTGCAAGTATATACCAAATAAACATAAACAGGAGAGGGACAAATAAAGACAGAAGAGTTAAACGAGGTGGCTCCACGCAGAAGCGGTATTTCAGCTGCAGGAAGAGATGAGTCCGGTCAGGCGGAGGTGAGGATTGAGCCCACCCTAGTCACGGGGAATGGCCAAGAAAAAGGCCAGCCTTCTTCAGTACTGTAGAGGACAGGAGGTCGAGGGCCGGGCATGAAGAGCAGAGAGGTGGCTGCGGTCGCTGCTGCCGCCCGGCACGCCTAGAGCCACCCCTGCCGCCCAGGAATCTGGCTCACCCATGTACTGCAGCGTCCCGCAGATAGTGTAGGCTCGCTCTCCCTGGGGGAGATGTTTTGACAGGCCAAAGTCTGTGAGCTTCAAGTGGCCTATGAGGGAAAAAGGGATCATTAACGTCCACCCATTCCGAGTCCCCGCCTTTTGTTCTCAGGCAAGCATTCCCTCCGTCCCCCACCTTGACAATATGCCCTCCGTCCCCTGCCCCCACACCACACACATACATGCCCACGCTTTGTTATACAGGATTTGAAGAGATTTACCTCTTTCATCCAGTAAAATGTTCTCCATCTGAAAGGTTAGAAACAAACATACAAATACACCCTTTTCCCTTCTTGATGTCTTCCTGACCCCGGCGCCTACAAGGCTTAGCCAAAGCCATGTCCCACGTCCCATTCGCTTTTTTTTTTTTTTTTTTAATAGGGCTTTTAGTTTGTCCTAAGAACATCTTGGGGGGTGGGGGGAGCCAGAGCAGAATTGGCTTTGTCCACTAATCCTAAGGCTGTAGTGGTGGTCCCGAGAGCTTGGGTAGAGTCCTAGCTTCCCCTGCCCACATGGGCTGCCCCGGTAGCAGGATGGAACATGGGCTTTACCTTTAGATCCCGATGCACAATGCCCAGGTCATGTAGATAGCCTGGGGAAGAGAACAAGCTTGAAAAGCAGATGTGCTTTCATTAACTTCTCCCAATGCCAGGACCCATCCCTCTGTCCCCCGCCAGGCCCTCGGGCAGAATGGCTTCTCCTTCCCACCACTCTTCCCACTGTGCATCCCTTACCTATGCCCAGGGCCAGTTCAGCAGCAAAGAGACGAATGGAAGCCTCAGAAAAGCAGCCGATCGTGGCCCAGAGGGAGTGCAGGTCTCCTGTGCTGTAGTAGTTGTATACTGCAAAGGAGCCTGGGGGTCAGACTCTTGCCTTGCCTGGGCCCAAGGTACCATGAACTTCCTGCCCCGAAGGGTACCAGCTGTTTTTTCAGGGTGGCAGGGGAAGGTTTTAGGTCCCCAGGGAGAGGGAAGCAGGGGACTGCCCTCCCATGGATGATAGTGTCAGTCTGGGGACCATGGGCAGGAGGGCAGAAAGCAGGGAGACAGGGAGGGCGGGCTCACTAGTGAAGAGATGGCGCTGTCCCTGCCAGCTGCCTCCCAAGCCACTTACAAATGGGTGGTGGATCTGGCGCTGGGGATAAAGAGAACAGGTGGTCAGATCAAAGGAGGCATTCGTTAAGGGAAGCAGGGATGAGCCGGCACCACGTGGCTGAGCAGAGGGAGTCTGTCTGGCTCATGTAGGAGATGTACGGATACAATCCCTGGGGGCTGCCAACCGGCCCTCACCCCAACCTGGCACAAGGCAGGCTGATGGGTGCCCCAGCAGGACTCTCCTTGGCAAAAACGAGGGGAAGCCTGGTCAGTGCCCCAGACTGCAATGCTGAGCGGTGTCTTTAGCCAGGACTACCAAGTCCGTGAGCCTGTATGAGAACAGGCAGGGCCGGGAAGGCTTCTGTGATCCTCAGGGGATCCTGCGGGGCCGGGGCTCTCCCTCCATGCCTCAGGTCTGAGCCTTCCTGGGGCCCAGGGCCTACCTGAATGCTGACCTCCTCCTTGCACTGCCTCAAGCTGTCTCGCTGAAGGACTTCAACCTTGGGGACTACCTGTAGCGGAGAGCAGAGGCATGAAGGCCCCTGAAGCTGTCCCCCCCACTCTCCCCTCACCCGGGGGCAGGAGGAGGCAGCAATGAAGAGCTTTACCTTCACAGCCAGCAGGGCTCCCAGGCCGCAGTCCAGTACCTTGAGGACAGTCCCAAAGGAGCCCTTGGCCACAAAACCCAGAACCTAGAGAGAAACAAGAGGGAGGCAAAGTGAGTTCTAACAGGACTTTCCCATCCCCCACCGGGCTTTCCCCGGGACGTCACGTGCAGCCTTTGCCGGGGACTCGGCTGACCCACCTTCAGCTGCTGCTGCCCCTGCAGGGGCCGGACGGGGAACTCGGGCAAGAAGAGAGAGACGAGCTTCGGCACCGGCCATTCAGGCGGGGACTTCTCTGAGGGCGGCGGGGCAAGCTCCCGGGGCCCCAGATGGGGGAACTGGTGCTTCCGCTGCCCCCACAGCTGTTCCAGGCCCGTCAGAGTCGTCTCCACACCTGACAAGAACCTCTTCCAGCCCCGAACCCAGGGCCCCTGGCTAGGAATGCTGTCACCCTGCTGAGAGCCAAGGGGAGCCGCACTGAGCTGCCTGGCCCCGGGAAGGGCTGCCTCTCTCAGCGGGGGCCAGCCCGTGGGGAGGGGGGAAGGGTCACTCACAGCGCAGTGCAGTCAGCTCTCCTGGGTACCAGCCTGCATCCTCCACTCATCAGACACAGCTTGGCATTGCCTCGCACTGGGCACAAAGCCAGGCTCTCCCTCTCTGGGTCTTGCACAAACCCTTTCTCCACAGGACACTTCCTTTTCCTTCTAGGTGGGGACTGCTCAGCCCCTGCCCCCTCCCTTTGGCTTTTTATGGCTCTCATCCTGGTCATCCTTACTGTACTCCCCCCTCCCGCGCCCCCCCCCCCCACTTTCCCCACCTTGGGCATAAAGCCAAAGCTATTCTTAACTGGGGGCTGGTACAGCATAGGTCACTTACCTTGTGGGGAAGGGTCTGCCGGCTGCCCGCTACTCCCATCCTGCCAGTGCCTCCCCAGCTGCCAGACCCCTCTGTCCCAGTTACATAAGCAGGCCCACCCCTTAAGATGCATCATTCATGAGCCCCGCCCCCAGCTCCATTATTCATGGCGCCTGCCTCCTGTTCTACTCAGACTTCTGGGTACTCATTCTTAGAGAGCTCACTGCAGAGAAATGCCCCCCACTTTGGAATTAGTGCTGGAAACGCAGACCTGCTTCCTCCTCCCTGAAAGGAGGCAGTGATCCCAGGCAGCACAACGGTGGGGGAGACCTCAGTCGGAGGAACGTCCAGGGATATAAGGGATGGCAGAGGCTTGTCCCCTGGGACTGGGAACTGCCAAGAGCAAGCCAAAACCGTGGGGTCCCCGCGTTGGAGAGAAGCACGAAACAGCATCAAATTTAAAATCATCTTTCTTTCTTTCTCCGCAGATCCCATTTGGTTACCAGTACCATCATCCCCACCACCAACACTCAGGGAGAGGGCAAGGGGCTCCCGGCCAGCTCTGGCACTCAATGCTATGCTCCCAGCAGAGCTTGGCACCGAGAGAGAGTAGGATGGTGGTCCCCGCTCTAGCACACAAAGACCCCTTTCTGTACAAGGCTATAGGGGGTGAAGGGGCTGAGAGGGGATCACGCATCCCATGGTTTCCTTCCCATGGCACATGGGAAGAAGTTACAGAGAAATATTTATAACGTCTATTTTAAAAAATGTAACACCACTTCTCTACATCTGCTACCCCTTCCCAGCCTCCTCTGGCTCCACTGGGTCATAGGATCCAGCGTCTATGTCCCTGCTCTGGGCTTACTTCTGATCCTGGACCTGCTTTGAACAGGAATTGGCAGCACAATGGCATCAGCCACTAGGCTCTCCAAGGGGAGCAGCCTAGCATGGGTATCATTCCCTAAGGCCCCCACGATTCCCCAGGGAACAAGGGGAGTTCTACCCCCTGCCCCCACCCTGAGTCACTTGGGCCCTGCAGTCTAGGGCCAGAGTCCAGTTCTGCCCCACAGGGGCTTTCCCAGCTTATTTTCTCCTGCCAAAAATCGACTTCTTGCTGGGGTTCTTGTCGCCCACGCTCAGACCGATGAGGAGCCGGGCTTTCTCATCTTCCTCCTGCTGCTGCATGTTCAGGTCCGACTTTGTCTCAAGCTTCCCTCGGGTCTCAGACCCTGCAGCGGGCTTCAGCCTGAGCTTCTCCTTGATCACCTGTGAGGATGGAGGATGGAGGAAAGGGGCAAGGGTCAGGGAACCTGCTTAGAAAATACAGAGGGCCTGTTCTATCAGGTATTCACTGGGCTTGGCTTTAGGGCAACTGCCCTGCCCTCAGGAGCTTATAATCTGCAGCCAGGCCCCTAATTAGCATATGCGTGTATCTGACTTCACTATTTGAAGATATACTTATGTAAAATATGTATGTGATATATGAAAATTGGCAAAGTGAAATCAAATAATGCAACCTCTTCAGGGGTTTTCATTATTGACATTAATGGGGAGCTAGCTATGGAAAGAATGGCCTCCAAACCTGCCCCATCAACATCTTGCTCTAAGGCAGGGGTGGGGAATGTCCAGCCCAAGGACTGCATCAGGAGAAGTCATTAGCTGAGGCACCGAAGGTGATGATGAGCTGAAAGCTAAGTATAAGTGCCCACTGCTTGAATTTAAAAAATTGACAATTTTGTATATAATTGTACGTATGACCCACTCATTAGTGGGTTATAAATATCCAAAAGGTTCCCCACCCTTGCTCTAAATACTCACATTTACATAGCAATGTTACAGTTTATAAGAAATTTTTCTCACAACAATCCTGTGAAGAAGGTATTAATAAATGTACAATTTAACACTGTAAGGCTTAACAAAGTGCTTTCTTTACACCCAACAAGAAGGGACTTTGTAGAATTTAAAGGTTTGTCTTTCTACACAAGAACATTGAGACTCGGGGAAATTAAACTGATTTGTCCAAGCTCACAAGTAGTGGAGTGGAAACTTGAACCCAGGTCTTCTGACTTCAGTCTTTCTACCTAATCATACTGTCTCTTGCAGAGCTATGGACAAAGTAGAAATATTTATTTGCTAAATGAATCAATGACTCATCTGAACATGTCACAGGGAAAGGGGAGAAGGACCAGCAGAGTCCCCCTTTCTCCTCCAGTTATAAGCAGAGGCAATCTTTTGCCTTATCCCAGGGTCTGCCTCAGTGTGGCGCCCTATCAACCCCGCCAGTCCAGCCACACACCTGGGCCACCAGGGCTTTGCGGCTATCCCTCTTCACAGCCATGGCGAAGTCCAGCCACGTCCATGTGTTGTTGTGATATTCTAGACACGGCAGCACGAGATTCAGGTCACCCCAATCCACACTGTTCTTCTCGCCCTGAAGGAGGGAGGGAAGAACCAGAAGCCTCAGGGGCTCCTCAAGAAGCAGCCAGCCCAGCCATTCTGCAGAGACCCCTGCTGCTAATTTCCCCCTCCCAGCACAACAGGAACAGGCCCCTCGGCCAGCTCCCATGCCTGCAGAGCTTGCTCGGCCAGCCCCAGGACGCCCAGGGGAGGCAGACCTTATAGCTGACACAAAGCGGAACTTGGGGGATCTTGATGTAGATGAAGGAGTTGTTCATGGCGGCCCGTTCTTTCATTTTGTCGATGTCATCCACGGGGTGCTGAGGAAGGCCGAAGAAAGGAGACCCGTGTGGGACGTGGCTCAGTCACTCTCCCTCCTCTGCCCTCACATCTACCCCACGGGAAACAGGGACACCTTGTCCCACCCTCCAGCCAAGGAGGTGCCGGGTACCTCAGGCGCTTTGCGGAATGATCTCCTGACCCCAGAGCCACGGTTCAGGCCCTGAGCCACACCCTTTCCAGGGCCCAGAGACACTGTGTCATCCGCTGCGATCAGCTGCCGGGGCTTCACCACGGGCATCCCTACAATAGAGCGAGCAGGCCGGCCATCACCCCCTCTCCATGGCCTCGGTTCCTTGCTGGGACCGCCGCCCTGCTCCGCCGGAGCCCCATCCCAAGGCTCTCACCCGTAGTCACAAGCTTGGATTTGTCCTCCTCGTCGCCAACCTCCTCATCCTCCATGCTACGACCAGGAAAGAAAAAGCCCATCATTCTATGGAAAAACTGGTGGGTCAGTTGGATGGTGAGGGGAACCACATTGACCTGCAAGAGACGGAGGTAAGAGAGGCGTTAAAGTCTCTCAGTTACTCCAAAAGACTCTGATGGATGCAAAGACCAAAGTAACTCCGAAGAATTCATGATTAAACATGAGTTTCCACCACCTCCCAAGGTGCTGGATGGGGAGTGCAAACTGAGACATATTTTTTAGACTCAACCAATGTGGGGATTTGTTTTGCTTAATTATGTATATTTGTTATAAGGGTTTCGGGGTTTTTTTTTCTTGGTTCAGGAGAGATTGAAGAGAGACAGTAGATTCTGTTAATTGAAAACAAAAATAAAGTCAGCTTCTTCTATATAACAAAAGTCATATTCTGAAATGAAAACATTTCTCAAAAAAATTACAATTTATGAACAGTTAGGGGCAGATAGATAGTACAATGGAGAAAGCATGGTTCTTAAATCAGGAGGACCCGAGTTCAAATCCAGCCTCAGATACTTAACACTTAATAACTACATACCTCTGCACAAGTCACTTAATTGCCTCACCAAAAAAAAAAAAAAAAAAAAAAAGTACAAATAGCCATATGATCAAATGCTCCAAATCACTAATATTGAGACATTTAAAATAACTCTGAGGTTTCAGTTCATAGCTATCCAACTAGAAAAGATGGCAAAATATGGAAAAGGTCAATGCTGGAGGTTATTATGCAGAGTTATGTATGCTAATGCAGTGTGGGTACAACTACAAATTGGTCTACTCATTCTGGAAAGCAAATCTGGAATTATGTTAAAAAAATAATAAACAAAATGTCCACATTTTTTGACCCATATATTTTACTGTTAGGTGTTAATATCAAAGAGGTCAGTTACAAGACAAAAAAGTAGGCCCCAAATACACCAAGATATTTTTGTTTTGTTTGTCTGGTGAGGCAATTAAGATTGAGTGACCTATGACCCAAGGGTCATAACAGTTAATAAATGTTAAATGTCTGAGGCTGGATTTGAACTAGGGTTCTCCTGGCACCAGGGCTGTGACATCTAGCTGGCCTTCACACCAAAATATCTGTAGTAGCAAAGAACTGTAAACAAAGCAGACACCCCTTGATGGGGGAGCAGGGAGCAGTTAAACAAATTATGGTACATAAATGTAATGGAGTATCATTGTGGTGTAATAAAAAATGAATGTAATGAATTCAGAGATGCATGGGAAGACATACAAGAACTGATGCAGAATCAGAAAAACACCACGCCCACCACCCACAACAGTGTGAATGAAAAGAACAAAATAATCAGAACTAATTGCTGGGAGACAGAACGGCCAACGAGAACACCCCCTTGAAGAAATGAGGGACGATGAGATTAGAGCAGGGGTCCTCAAACTTTTTAAATAGGGGCCAGTTCACTGTCGCTCAGACTGTGGGAGGCCGGACTATAAATAAAAACAAAAGCTCACCCTCTGTCTCTGCCCCTCAGCCCATTTGCCATAACCCGGTGGGTGCATAAACGTCCTCAGCGGCCGCACCTGGCCCGAGGGCCGTAGTTTGAGAACCCCTGGATTAGACTGCTGCCTATAATCTAACACTTTTTGACATGTTGATTAGTTTTGTGGAAATTTTCTTCCTTTTTTTCATATTATAGTGTATGGCTCTCTGAAAAGGGATTGTCTTTCTAGACAAGAACACTGAAAACCATGGAAATTAAACTGTTTAGAGAATGAGAAAACAGTGAGAAATATAAGTGATCTAAAAGACAAAAAAATAAAAATAAAAATTTATTTTACAAAAAGGGGGGGGCACATTAAAACAAAGTTGGTTATTCTTCCTTAGCCTAAATCTAAATTCTGTGGTAGAAATAGTCCCCATCCTTCTCTCTTCTTAGACGCTTCAGAAGTTGGGTTTCCCTCACCTCAAAGTGCTCCTTGATGGAGATGCCTCCCACAGGAGGCCGGACCTTGCTGAACAGACGTAGGGCCAACTGCCGGCCAGACTGGCAGGAGCTCTGGGGCCGAAGCACCACCTGTGGGATGTAAAGGGTCCTTCAGCACCTACTTTAAAAACCAAAAAAATTGTAGGGAAAGCCAGGTAAGAGGCCCTGGTCTCTAGGCACTCTCCTACTGGCTCTCTGCAAGGGTTGCTGCCCCTGTGCTGGGAAGAGGGGGTGCAGGACTGGGCAGCAGGAAGGATACTTGCCTTATAGACTGCATTGGGCAGGAGATTGTTCATCGTGAACCAGCCCAGCTCTAGGAGATGTTCAGCCGTGTCATCAGACTTATTCACCTGTTAAGACAGACCCATCCCACTGCGGTTAAGCTTTCCCCAGGGGTTTGCCAGAGGTCTTTTCCATGTTCCGTTGGCCACGGCACTACCTTGCTATACAAGAATCGCTGGAGCTCCAGCTCGGCAATGCCCAGCTGCCCATCCTCCTCAGTGAGGCGCCATCGTGCCTGGGCAAAGTAGAACTCGGTCCGGCGGGCCACACTCACATCCTCCTGCTGCTTTCGAAGCTCCATCTTGTTGGCCCGTTGGAGCTGGAAGTCTTTAAAACACCTGGTGGTGTGGTGAAGGTCAGGAGAGAGCGGAACAGAGCTAAAGCCAGGGAGGTCGAGTGTGTGCTTTGGGGATATCCCAAATGTAAACTCCAGATGACACATTCACACTGGAGCCCGAGACCGTGCCCAGCCCGGGATTCACTGCCCCACCCGCAGGGCTGCAGCTCTGCTATAGCAAGGAGCTCTCTCCCTGTAACCCATGCCAGCGTTTAAGTTGCAATCACACCCTACTTCTGCATAAACTCTACACCGAATTTCAGGTTCAGAGCCACGGTTTCAAGGCTGCCAGCCAGATGGGTCGTGGCTCTCCCCCAAATTTCCCTGCATGGCTCCCTCAGAACCATCTGTCCCTGGGTACAAACTGCTTGGGAACCAAAAGGAGGGAAGTGAGGAAGCCAACTGCAGGTGCCGGCTCTTGCTCAGAAGCCCACCTGGGCCCTCCTGCCAGGAGGAGACATCCAAGGCCAAACCCAAGCTTTCCTTGGGAGAAGGCTCCCCGTCCTGGAGACTGCTGAGAAACAAGGGCAGGGGGAGCCCTGGAGAGCGCACCTGATGAGGATGTTCAGTTCCTCACTCTCCAGCTGCAGGTCAGCTTTTTCCTGGCTCAGCTTCTGGTTCAAGTCAAGGAGGTTCTCGTTCTTGCTGTCATCCTGCAGAGACTGGGGGAAGCAGAGCAGCCAAGAGTGAGCAGGAGCTCCCTCCCACGCCCAGAAGCCTTGAGCCCAGGCTCTGTGCCCCAACCTTCATGATGGAGTACATCTGCTTCTCAAGCTGCCGGATCTGAGCCACGTGCTGTCTCACAGCCTCCTGTAAGTGCAGGATGCTGCTGCGCTGCTCCTCGGGGTTGCTAGAGATCTCCAGCTGGAAGCGGACCCGCTGCTTTTTTTCACTATGCTCCTAAGAGAGGGGCAAAAATGAGGCCTGTGGGCACGTGTGGGCACGGAGTGCAAGCATCTCTCCTCTCAGAAGCTTCCTGAGAGGAAGAGGGAGAGAAGGTATTAGGGATCACCTGATCACTGCCACAGATCATGTCCACGGAGGGACAACAGTGGATTTTAGTGGGAACTAGAGTTAGAACTAAGAAATCCAGTCCTCACTGGCTTGGGAAAGCTAAAGCCTGTGCAAACATGATCGACAGTCTACTGTTGCTAACCCGGGGGGGGCTCTTCTACTTCCAAAGCTCTCCTATGGACATAAGTATCCCACTACGGCTTGTGGCCCAACCAAGATCCCCCCCAAAAACCCACGGGACCTTGGGACATTCCAACAAGGTTTGGCCTAAAATAAAAAAGCCAGACTCACCTTTCGTTTGGGTTCTACATGAAGCAATAAGTTGTTGACAATGTCCAGGATCATGGCATACTGGGCTGGGTTGGTAGAGATCTCCAGCTCATGGTGGATGAGGGTGAAGGTGTCCACAGCCCCTGTGATATCGTCAGGGATTTTAGTAGGGAGTCCAAGCCCCTCTCTGAGAGCCCTGCCCATCCTAGAGCCCCACAGGACAGGAGTCTGCGTAGAGGCAAAAACATCCTGGGACTGCTGTGTCAAGCCACGCATGGGGCCCTCTTAGAACCAATGCTATTTCTAAGGCAGAAATCGAAAGCCAGAGGTGCCCATTATTTTGAGGCGAGCCCCGGAGGGATCAATGACTAGCTGGGACTTTGGTTAATATACAAGTGTCAGGACCAAGCAGTGGGCACTTCTCCAGGAGACCCTCCCCATTCTGAGAAGCCACAAGCTCTTGCACACCTTCCTGTTTCTTCAGCAGGTCCTCCTTTTCTTCCTGCTGTTCGTGGACCTCAGGTGGCTTGATCTGAGTGGCCAGCTCAGGGTCAATGTCATGGCTGTAGCTGATGTAATACATGCGGCAACTGCAGCGTGAGATGATCCGCTGGACTTGCTGGGCTTGCTGGGCCTCCGCCGGCTGGTTCCAGTCTGGTCAGGAGAGAAAGCTTGCTTAGGGGCAGTTCTGCTCCGTACGGGGCCATGCCTCTGACTTGTGGCAAAAAAGCCATGCCCAAAACGTTGACTTCTGACTATGTAAGACCACGGCCTGATCCCAGCACTATCAGGCCTTCCCTTGCTCCCCCAACCTGGGGCAGGGGTGGGGCCTGGCCAACCTGTAGTGGTGCTGACCATGCCGCCCACTGCCTGCCCACTCTCCATCAGCTCTTGCACGGAATCCAGAGTGCGCTCCCGGTGTTCCTCAATGTTCTTTACCTGCAGGAAGAGACGGGCCTCTTCAGCCAGAACAGTCACAGACAGTTCCTGGGCAAAAAGGCTATGGATCCCAACCCGAGAGCGGACACCACTTGTTCCACAGCCTTCCAGTTCCCAGGTCTCTACAGGAAACTTCCCAGGTAGAGGTCGGACAGCTCTCTCTCCTGGTTTCAGATGTCTTTAGGCCTTCAAGCCTGGCCTTGAGCCTGCTAAGAACATAGCTATGATCTGAAATCTCTCTTCTCAAATTCCACTGGCCAGGAAATTTGGGAAACATATCCAACCAAGAATCCTCCCCAGGAGGTTTTTAGACCAAATGTGTCCAGACCTGACACCTAAAAACCCATCAGAAATTGGACTTTGGACAGTGCAAACTTTCACTAAATCTGAACCTTCTTTAGCACTTTTCCCTGTTCAAATTCCCATTGTTCTCTGTGGACACTGATAATGGTGAAACTGAGGCTGACATTCATTTAAATCTTTCTGCCAACCAAAATTCAGAGTTTGAAGTGGAATAAATACAATGTGAACAGCTTTATCATTGGAAAAAGGGGAAACAACATGGAGCCCCCAGCTATGAAACACATTAAGTCAGAGACAGGCAGCTCAGTGAAAAGTGTACCATGACACACCCCTCTTGAAGGGTCAGGGACAGTGTTCTCTGAAGGCTGCAGGAGCCTCTACCTGAAAAAGTGGGCTTGAGGTACAAGGCTCAGCACGCCCGAGACCGGCAGCCACATGACAGCCTCACCTCAACAGGAAAAAGAGGTGCTCTCTACATTTGTTTGCTGCAAGGGGCACCTTTTACTTGGAGCACTAGTTACAGACCAGCTCAACGTCCTCTTCGTATCGCCACCATCCTGCCTGTCCCCTGTCTAGCGTGACATCTGATTTGAAAGTTTCTTGCCTCTTGGACAGTTACGCTGGGTGTTGCCTACACTGGGCTCCTTTGTCACAGCAATGAGACATCTCAGCTGGGGTGAGGAAGGAGGGATGAGTTTTATCCACAAAGGACAGACTAACAAGCATGGCTTGCTTTGGTGCTTGTCAGGTGTGTCAGGGTGGGGGAAGGGAGCGCAGCTTGGAGAGGGCTGCAGAATTCCCCTGCTTTGCTCTACTTGCTAACAACTAATGGCACTAATGTCCAGTGTTGGCTGCCACCGCTCCCCTCCTGAGAGCTGGGTCTCCTGCCGTTACAGCCGCCAGGTGGCTTTAGCAAGAAGTTAGGAATGAGAACAGGTTTGTACCATTTTCCTTGGCTCTGCTCCCAGCTCACTCCCTCTCTATTCCCCACAACACACCCTTTCTTTAGCCTGAGCCATCAGAGTATCTGCAAGATGTGAGTGCTAGTTTAGGACTTGATGAGCCCTAAAATCAGACCTGCTCCCACTTGACAAATGCAATCAGCCAACAAATAGTATAATGACAAGAGGTCAGAGGCAGCTAAAAACATTTCTGAGAAGCTCAAAGGTCTCGGCACCTGCCTCGGCTCATCTTCACGATGTATGGGCAATCCCACAAGCAGGTGTCAAAAACCTACCAAGCTTTGTACCACCTGCTGAGGGTACAAGAACAACAAGTGAAACAGAAGCAGAAAGGCCCGGAGGCTCCACAAACACAGAGCTCCTGCCAGCATCACCACCCTCAGCCAACAGCCACAGGCAATGGGGAGAACTCCCCACCTGTGCTGACCCCTGCATTTCCCTCAATCAGCACAAGTTGATAAAGTCCCTAATGTGCCAAGCACTGGGTGCCTGGGAATACAAAAACAAATGAAAGTGTAGCTGCCCTCAAAAAACTTACATCTTATTGGGGGAAATACTAAGAACAGAAACTATTAAGCCCAAATACTGACAAAGTAATTCTTGGTGAGACAGGGCTCTCGCAATTGGGGAGAAGGAAGGGATGGTCCAGACAGACTTCCCTGGGAGGCAAAGGGGAAGTGGGTGTGACAGCTGGGTGTTCCAAGACATAGAAATGGGAGAGGGAAAGCAAGTTCTTCCCTGTTATGATGTATACACAAGAAGCCTGGAAAGGCAGCCTGGGGTCAGATGGTAAAGGCTTTTTTAAGAGAAGAGTTTGAATGTATTTGATCCCATCCGGTAACGGGAGGGACATGCCATGTTCTGCTAAAGGGGGGGTACACTGACCTCCAGCCAGAGCTGCCGGTCATCACGTTCAGCGGGGCTGCTCTCAGTGGTAGCAAAGTACTGCATGCCATCCAGGAGACACGTCCAGGACGTCTTCTGCTTTAGGGTATCCCCATACCAGGCTGGGTGATGTTGGCACTGAAGCAGCTGGGCTTTGGCCGCGGACACGATGACACAGCCCTCTGTCTCTGCACCTCGAAGAACCATCTAGGGGAAAGACAAGAAGTTTCAGGACACCACTGAAGAAGAGCGGTCATAAGCTCAAAGAACCCATCATCCATCATAGCTGAGCTTTCACCCTGCCACTGACCAACTGTACCAGTTTGCACCAAGTCAGATGCCTAAAGTAAAAGATGCCCTTCAACTGTGATATAGGATTAGAATCGAATACAACTGAGATATAAGAAGTGGTGAGCTGGAGGATTTAAAAAAACACGGAAAAGCTTGGATCTATGAGGGAAGAGACCGACACATAGAAACATGCAGAGTGCAGTCTTACATACATGGATATGTATGCATATGAACAGAGTGACATTTAATGGTAGCCTTCTTTAGGGCACGGGAGAGGAGAAAAAGAGAAACAAAATAAAGTTTGCACAACAGAGAACAAAAGGAAACCTAGAAGGAAGCAATGAAAATCTGGGCAGCTTTGAAAAGAATATGTAGGAATCAGGAGGTTTTTCTTGAAATGGAAATGTAGTATTTTTATGGAATCCTTTCATGTTCTGCTGTATACATGGAAATGCTCTACTTGCTTTTGTATTTAAAGTTTTAAAACAAATAAGAAAACTAAAACAATAAGTTTCTATCAAATGCTCTGGCTGGTATACATGTCACTCTGGCTGCCCACCCTCAGAGCAGCCTCGGCCCTCCCAGCCCACTTCGGCAGTGCCAGACCCTAGAAGCAGCAGCGACCACCAAGGCCAAGTTCCTCAACTTCTCTAACTTTCAAAGATGGGACTGTTTCTTAGCAGAGAGGCCTCTTTAGGGGATTCTCAAATATGGTCCATAAGTTACTGTTTTTGTTTTGTTGGTGAGGCACCTGGGGTTGAATAACTTGCCCAGGGTCACACAGCTAGCAAGTATTAGGTGTCTGAGGCTGGATTTGAACTCAGGTCCTCCTGACCTCAGGATCAATTTTCTACCCACTCTGCCATCTAGCTGCTCCCAGGGTTCATACATTTAAAAAAAATAACAAATATATATATATTCTGATAACTGTATGTAGGATAACTGGTTTCCTCTGTAATCCTCTGCATTTTATTTTAGGCATTTCAATGGCTTCTCCAGTCTGCTACCACGCTGGCTCCTAACTCTAGCCCTCTATGTGACCAGATCAAGAGCTCTCTGGCCCTTCCCCTCCCCCTTGGATGCTGGGGCACAGCAAGGCTACCTGGCAGTTGACCAGCTCAATGAGGCAGTTGCGGTTGAAAATATCGTCCGTCTGACAGGCGGCGATGCCACAGAGCTGCTCACTGACGCCCGACTCATCTTCTGTGAACACCACAAATTTATCTGTCTCCTCAATCAGCTTCCGTAACATGTGGGCACCTGAGGAGGAAGAAGAGGGCCACAGTCGGAGGAAGAAGAAATCATGTCTCATCACGCACGGCTGAGTCAGGAAACACACGGAATTCTCTTCTCCCCTACTTTCTCCACTGACCTCCAGAGCCCTCACTCCCCTTAAACTATCTCCCTCTCTATATGTCCTAGAACCTTCTTCCCAGTCTCTGTTCTAGCCCTGCTAGGGCTCCGGTACTTGTGGCATAGAACGTTCAGAACAGATTCAGAAACCCAGAAAATCGAGTGGACAGAACACGCAGAAAGAAGGGTGGAACTAGTGGAAATGACGGCCAGCAATCCTGCCCTGAGTGACTACTCTATCTTAGATGAGCACCGGGGAAGGAAACCTGCAGAGAGCACATCTTAAAGGGTCCAGAGAAAGGACAAGGAGAATGCCCTGGATGTGGGAAACTTCCTAACAGTGACGAAGGCGCAGAAACTATTCTAATGGAGGGGGAAAAGAAGAGTTCCCTAAAGAGGTACATGTGGATGCCCAAGGAAATAACCAACCCACTTGGACTAGAGATGTGCACGGAAGCTGGCAGACTCACAGAGGGCAAGGACAGGGGTTTGGATGGTCCTGGCCCCATGGAAGAGGCCACCGGAGCGATCGCTCAGTCCCAGATGAAACCGGCAAAGAGTGAGGGGCAACAACAAGGAGCTTCCTTAGGGCTCGGGGGCAAGCTGGACAGGCTGCTAGCAGTGCAGGGGGTAGATGGGGCCACAAAGAGGCAGAAGCTACCAGAGCCACTCCATTCTTATTGTATTTCATTTTTCTGCCAACACAAATGATCTTTGGTCAGGAAAAGAAGGAATAAAAAACAACCAATGGGTCTGAGACATGAGGACTAAGAGAGTGCCGGGCTATCTGCCTTCACGTCCAAGTGACTGGTCCAAAGCAGAGGGAGCAGTGCCTGGAATCAGGAATCGGAAGAGCTGAACACTCCCCTCCAGCAGGCTTGGCTGCCATGGACATATTTCCTTCCCTCTGACTCTTATGCGTCCTATACACATAGGCGGAGGATCTCCTAATGTACACACCCACTGTCCAGCTGAGGACACAAGGGCTCCCAGCTGTAAAGGGCTGGCCCCAAACACAGGGTGAGAGGCAGCATTAGAATCCAGGCCTCTCCTCCCTGGAATTGAGGGGTGCTGAGTAAAGGCGATAACTTCTGGTAGGCTCAGTTCCCTCATCTGTAAAATGAGAAAGATGCAGTTCTGGGAATATACCAAAGTAGTACCAAGTACCCAACTCTGCTTTGTGGCAGTAGAAAACCAGAAGCCGTCAACTTCTACGAAATGCTTACTGTGGGCCAGGTTCTAAAATAAGCAGTGAAGTTCCTGAGAAAGACAAAAATGCCCGGGCCCTCCAGGAGCTCCCGTTCCAGAGACAGAGAGACATCACTGAACTAAGGAGCTACGAACAAAATTCACGCAGAGCAGATGAAAAGTCATCTCTACGACCCTGCCATCAGCGGCTGGGAAGGTCAGGAAGGGCTGAAGGAAGATGGGATCTGTGCTATGTCTTGAAGGAAGCCAAGAAACCCAAGAGGAAGAAGGGGAAGATGGAGCACTCCAAGCAAACATGAGAGTCATCGATCGCAGAGTCAGAGATTGGCAAAGGAGGACCGTGTTCAAGGAACAGCAAATTGCACCCACTGGCCTGTAGAGTTAGTGACAAAGTATAAGAATCGTGGAAAATGGAAACTCACAAGGAGATTTAAATGTGAAGCAGAAAACTTGATCCTGGGGGTAAAAGGAGCCACTGAAGTTTTCTGAGTAGAGGGGAGCCATCGAATGAGGAATGTATGAAAAAGCTGTGATGAATGGATGTCAGGGAATCCTACTGCAGTGTAAGAAAAGATGAATGTGAGAAATCTGGGACAACGTGGACAGACTTTGAGAAAGTATTTTAGACTGAAAAAGAGCCAAAGTGGGAGAACAGCAACTCTAACGACTCCAACAACATGCGCTGAGTCTATCATGAAACAAAGAACTACCTCAGGAGGGAGCTCCAGATGAAGAGGCTACCCTGACACCAAGGAATGGCTGGGCTGGCTGGCTCTGTATGATTCTCCTTGTT
This sequence comes from Sminthopsis crassicaudata, assembly GCF_048593235.1. NCBI lineage: Eukaryota > Metazoa > Chordata > Mammalia > Dasyuromorphia > Dasyuridae > Sminthopsis > Sminthopsis crassicaudata. Next base: position 451,598,780 of record NC_133620.1, read on the forward strand.
AGAACAAGTTCAAGGAAGTGAGGGTGATCTCAGAAACGACTGAGAACAAGTGACAACAACAAAACTGAGAATCAATTAAAAAAAAAAAAAAAAAAAAGGGGAGTCAGGGCAGGCGAGCTCTAGGATCTCCTCCACTCTCAACTCTGTGATCCTGGATATAATCAACCTTGTCATGTCCAGTGACTAAATGAACCCATGATGTCTCATCACCTCTGCCTTACCTCCTGAGGAGCCCTTCTCAGGCCCTTTGCTGAGGCTGGGCGGGTTGACCCGAGGCGGGGCTGGGGGGCTGGGAAGAACACCTCGCTTTGGTTTTTTGGCTGGCAGCTGAGGATCAATCTTTAACCCCTTCAGGGCTTCAGTGGAAAGATTTCGTTTCAGGACAGCTGCTTTCTTGTAGCCATCGTAGAGGCCAAAGGCAATGTCCCTGTTGGTGGTAGTCCAGGAAGCTCGCAGGTCCACTAAGTGCAATTGATGGGTATGAAAGGCAGGGTCCCCATCTCGAGAGGAAAGCTCCTGAGGAAAGAGGAAGATCTGAATGAAAGCAGGTCATGTGGGGGCCTCGGACTGCCAATGGGGGCTGGAGGCTGCTTAAACATGCTAAATGCAAGGACACACAGAACAGCACAAGTGAAAATGAAATCTGCTTGGGGTGAAGAGGAAGGATGTAGAGAGAGGACCAGGAGGTCTCTTTTTCCGGGATAATTATGATCTTGGATATTAGACCTCAGGCCTGAGAATGTATTTTCAAGTGGTCTAACATAAAACCTTAAATAGAAGAAAAGACACTTCCAGACAAAGGGGTCAATCGGGACTGGGAGTCCCTCGTGTATGCAGCTAGAAGAGAATGCAGGATCCGACAGGAATTCAGAGAGGGCTGTGGGGGCCGGAGCGTACCTCCTCCACGGTGCGGTTGCTGTGCCTCTGGTAGGTGAGGGAGGACAAGCTCAAGAGGTGGGTCTTTGTTACCAGGAGATCCAGGCGGTGGTCGGAGCTCTCGTCACTGGGCGAAGCCATCAGATGCACCGTCACCTGGCTCAGGTCACTCACCATCTGCGTCACGCTCCATTCAGAGATGAGGCGCCGCATCACGGTGCCGGCTGTGAGGTGTGAGACCAGCACTCAGAGGGCTGGCGGTCAAGCATCTTGGGATGGGGTTGGGGAGGTGGAGGGAGGGGGCCAACAGGTGAAGGCAGGGAGAAGCAAAGGAGGGGCAACTGGCCAAACCTTGAGGTATCAATCGCTGGGTTCCCCGAGTGAAGACATGGCCCTGGCTGCACTCAACCTGAATGCCCCGTTGCTGAGCAAAGGAGGCCCAGTAATGCACCTAAAGAAAGACGACACGGGACTGAGACGATCCGGGAGGTGACGTGGAGCCAGAGAGGTGGGCAGGACAGAGGCCGGGGCCCACCGCAAGAAGCCAAGATGCAGGGCCGGCAGACGGCCCAGGAAAATGAATGCGGCTCAGACCTGCAGCTGGGGGAAGAGCGCCGTGTAGGAGAGCTGCTTGTAATGCTGGCCAAGCTTCTTCTTGCCGGGCTTCATGTTATTGAAAAGCTTTCCTCGACAGATGGGCCGGGTGACACTGGTCCACGTCGCCCAGAAGTTCTGCATCCATCGAAGGGTACTGCTGTAGAGCAGAATCCGGGGCTGGGACATGGCTGCAGATGCAGAGAAGAGGAAGACCTCAGTTGGAGGTCCTGCTGGAGGTGGACACAGCAACAAAAGGGATTCTCCCTCGCCAGGAGGGGCAAGGGGCCCACGACAACGTGAAACTTCCATCTTGGCACTTTCCACGCCCCAGACCAAGGGATCTCCTTCCTCCGCTCCAAAGGAAATCCTCCTAGGCTCTCTCTCTTTTCCAGCATCCCAGGCCATGCCCCGCACCCCCTCCTCCCAGCCTTACTCCCACTGTGCCGGGTCAGGTCCATCTTGATAGAGAGGTTGAGGTTCTCAGATCTGAAGGCCCGGTAGGAGTCGTGGAGCTGGCCCAGAGATACTTCAGGCAAGAACTCTGGGGCTCGCAGGATGACACTATGGTGGTCGTGGGGGTTCCCATGGCACAGCCACTGCAGGTCCAGGGTCATACAGAGGTCGGGCAGGTGCAGGAAGCAGCAGTCGTCATACCTGCCTCACGAGGGAGCCCCTGTTCAGTGCCCTTCCCCACCCATCCCTCTTCCTCTCTCCCCCCGCCTCCCCCGTAGCAATATCCTCGCCCCCCAACCAAGGCCATACCCACCACTCAACTCACTTGGAGGCTGTCCTCACGTTGACGTCCAAGTCTCCCTTGAACACAAACTGGCCTGGTTTCCAGTGAAAAAAGAGGTGGCTCCATTCCCAGTGCATGTTTTCAGTTGTATTATAGGGATCCTGTAAGCATCTCACCCTTTTAACGAGGTATTGGAAAGGGGCCACCCCGCCCCCCCCATCCAACCGCACTGAGCTCCAACCACCTGGGGTGAAAATGAAATCGGCGGATGCCCCCTGCTCTGCTCACCTCTGTGGCCAGCTGGTGCAGATTGGCCTGCTCGATGTCCATGTGCCAGTCCCCATGGAAAAGCAAGCGGCTCTTGTCCCACCAGGGCAAGGGCGCACTGGGGTCGGCCGAGGGCTTCGTCAAGAGGTCCACGGACTGGCCGATCAATGTCCAGGCTGGGTCCCAGCACGGCCCCCACACCACTGTGTACTGGAAGACTTCAGCTGGAGGGCATGTTGATTAGTGACTAACAAACATTCTACCAAAGTCCTAATTCTTCCCCAAGTCTTAGAGAACAACTTCATCTTAGCGCTCACCCTCTCCATCATGAATGTCTCCCCTCCAAACCAAACTCCCCAGCTCCTGTAATCCCCGTATGCACTCACAACGAAAATCATGGTAGAACTTGAGCGGTGGCATGTTCCTTTCCACGACCACATCTCCCCAGGGGAGTCCCAGGTGCAGGGTCTGTCGCCGTCGGGAGCAGGCCTGTCCGCTCTGCTCGGTGCCCACCAGTCGGCCCAGCAGCCTCCAGTCACGGATCTCAAACAGGTAGCGAGGGTAGTCACGGATCCGCACTGTGTGGAACGGCACATGCAAGACGGATGCTCAGGAGCCCACCTCAAGTCTCTAGAGCGCTCTCATTCACCCACTGAGCGTAAGGCAGGCCCAGGGGCCAAACCATGGAGCAAAGCACTCTGGCAGAAGAGAAAAGCCCTACCCCCAGGGGGCGCCTCTAGCCCAGAAAGGTTCCTGTGAAGGGAGAGGGAAACCATCCACCTTAAGCCAAGCACGATTCCCAACAGGAGGACAAGGATTTCCCTACACTTCGCTCCCGAAGCCAAGATTGCATCCAGTCTTTAGGTCCGCTCCCCCAGCTCCTCAGAGCTTCCCTGCCTGCAGGGACCCGCCTGCAGACAAGAGGCCGGGCAGATGAACACCACTCACCCAGGAAGGTCTTAACATTGCATTTGAGCATCCGACACCATTGGATGGAAAGCTCAAGGCCCTCACTGGGGAACGGGCTGCTGGGATCCAGCTCCCGGATCTGCTTCAGCACCTGCTCGGGCCCGTGGAAGGAGGCGTCTGCCAGGGCCACCAGCTCCAGCCCGGCCAGGCTCCAGGTGAGCAGGGCGCGGCGCATAGGCGTGTTTCCATAGAGACGGCGGGAGCGCTGGATGTAGATCTCTATGTTCTTGCGCTCCAGGGAGGCATAGAGCTCTTCGATCTTGCGGGCAGGAAGCAGTTCCCCGTGCTGCTTGCGGAGGGCAGCCACCTTGGCGTCCAACAGCTGCAGCCGTTTGGCGCTTTCCTTGCTCTCATCCTTCATCAGCTCGTAGTTGTCCCGCAGCTTCACTTCAAAGATGTCATCCAGGAAGACCCAAGAAAAGTGCTGAACCTTAATTAGCAAATCAGGTGGGAGTGGAGCGGGGCTGGGGGCTGCCTTTGCTCGGGCCCCCCGGTGGAGCCCCTTGAGCCACTTCTGCACCCCCACAGCCTCGTCCAGGGTCCGAGAGAAGTCATACTGATAAGGAAACTCTACTGACACTGAGCCCAGGGAGAAAAGCCACACCCGGTTCCGCAGGGTCTCCAGGGAGGGGAAAGGGTTGCGATGCAAGATCATCTCTTCCAGCTCAGACAGCAGCTGCACCTCCACCTCCTTGAAATTGAAGATGCTATTGCCATCAAAGCCAGCCACTAGTTCTGGACAGTAGACTTGCAGGGAGCCCGCGTGGCGACTCAGGGACACACTTTCTGCCACCAGGGTGATGAACTTGTCCTCGGCCACAAAGGTGGTCAACTTGGCTGTGCTCACCTCCAGAGTGAGGTTCAAAAGCCGCTTCGGAGGGGCTGCTTCCCGAGGACTGACCTCGAGGGCTGGCTCGGCAGGAGCTCCCGGCTCCACCGGGGCTCTGAGGAGGTCTCGGCATTGGAGTGTGGCCAGGACGTGCTGGTACAGGTACATGTGGTCCGGGGGGCTCCACAATACCATCAGCCCTGCCCCGCACTGCACCTTTGGGGGGAACCAATGGCAGAGGTCAGTCTCTTTGGTCAAGCTTTTCCAATGCTATTACCCAGAACAACGTTAGGATTACAGGGGGTAAGCCTCTATTCACACTGCATACCTGGTAAAGGACTCATCTCCACTCAGACATTTTTCCAACGACCCGCCTCGCTCCCTCACTTTGTTTTTCTTCAGAACAAACATATCAAAGTCAGTTTAAGGCTGTCCTGCTGCAATCCATACTTTCATGTCTACATGTTGTCTTTTCAACTAGATTATAAGCTCCCTGAAGGCAGTACCAGCTATTTCTTTGATATTCCCCAAAGTGGCTGGGCTAGGGCTGCCCTCAATGAAAAACCAAGTGTGTACTGTTTTTGCTTCGGGGTTAGTTTTGTTTGTTTTTGGCAAGACTGGGGTGAAGTGACTTGCCCAGGGTCACACAGCTAGTGTTATGTCTGAAGCCAGAATCGAACTCATAGCCTCCTGACTCCAGGGCCAGTACACTATCCACTGCACCACATAGCTGCCCCTGAACATGTACTCTTAAGAGCACTGAGCTCACCATCAGAATTCCTGAGTTCTAGTCCCAGCCCTGTCATCTTCTGGCTGTGATTGTGACCAGGTCACTTAACCATTTCTCTGGGCTTCAGTTTCCTCATCTGTCAAATGAGGGTAACATGGGCACCATCTCCTCCATAGAGCTGTTGCAAGGAAAGTCCTTTGTAAATCATGAAACACCTTTCAACAAACCTCTATCAAGTACCTTCTGTGAGACAGAAAGCACAGAAAAGATCCCATCCCTGCCCTAACAGAGATTATGTGGTAATCAAAGGACAAGACCCAAACCCAGCTGAGCAGCTAACAGAGCCGATATCACTTCTAAGTCTTTCAGAGTCAAGTGCTGCTATGTGAAGGCCATGAAAGAAGCTGTCACCACTGAGGAGCAAAGGGCAGAGATGAGGACCAGCATCAAGAACTCGACTTTTGAGCTGGACTTTCAGGAGTGGGAAGGAACTCTAAAAGTCCAGAGAAATGAGGATACCCCAGGCACAGAGAACGATCTAAGTACAGTTACACTGGCAGGAGGATGCAGGGAAAATCTGCGGGCCTCATTATAAAAAGTGCAGTTTGGCTAGAGCACACAGTTCAAGGAGGCAATGACAAATATTCATCTCGCAAAAAGAAAAGAAATGGAGATGTCCATTGTTCGTGGTCAGGTGTTGCCAATATAATAAAATTGGCAATAAACTTACAAACTAAATGGCATGCCAATTAGATGACCGACAGGTTCTTTTGCACGGATAGAGAACTGAGTCTGAAGTTAGGAGGAATATCCCAAGTTCAAAACACACACTAACTGTATGACTCTGGGCATGGCATTTAACTACTGTTTGCCTCAAGTTTTCTCAACTGTAAAATGAGGGCAATAATAGCACCCACTTTTTTGAATTGCTGTGAAGATCAAGTGAGACACCCCCCTTCTCTCCTCTGATACTGTCCCCACCTTGTGCAGGTCCTCATCAACTCCTACCTAGACAACTGCAGGTCAGCCGGGGATCTGCCTGCCTCAAGTTCCCAGTCCAGGGCAGCTTCCATTAAGCCAGCAGAGTGATTTTGCAGATCCAACCTTGTCACTCCCCTACTCAGGAAATTCCAGCAGCATCCTGTTCCTCCAGGATTAAATACAAAATGCTCCATTTGCCATTCAAAACCCTCATAATCTACCCTTTCCTGTCTTATACTTCATTCCCCAATACACTCTGATGCAGTGATCCTGGCCTCCTGGCTGTTCAGGAATAAGATTCCTCATCTCCCATCTCGAGGTATTTTTCTGGCTTTCTCTATGCCTACATCATTCTCCCTCCTCAGTCCTGATTACTGACCTCTCTGGCTTCCTCTAAATTCCAGCTAAAATCTTAACCCCTACAGGAAGCCTTCCCTAACTCCTCAATACCACTGCTTTCTCTCTGTTAATTATTTCCTATTCATCCTGAACAAAGTCTGCTTTAAATTTGTGAGAATATAAGTAAATTATGTTATGAGTGTATGTGCACACATACATGTATAAATATTGTATGTATACATACACATTTACATAAAATGTACATATTTTATACACAGCCTGCATATATATATTCATTTGCATTTTTCCTTCATTGGATTAGAAAAGGTTGAGGTGAGGGGCAATCACAGTGTCTGGTATATAACAGGTGGTTCCTAAATATTTCCTGATGGTGTAATTAATTGTAAAGAGCTTTAGCACAGCATCTAGCACTATGTACAAATCCTATATCCAAGTACATATACTGGCTTCCCCTCCCTTTAAAAGACTAGACAGAATAATTAAAAAATTTATCTGGAGGAGCAAAAGGTCAAGGAATATAATGAAAAAAGTAGAGATGAAGGGCTTACTATTAGCAGATCTTAAACAATACTAGAAAACACTATAATCACAAAAACTACTTGTTACTAGTTAAAAAATAAAAAAAGCTGATCAGTGGTACACACCTATGTAAGGAAGACCCACTAACTCTAGTAGCCTATTGTTTAATAATCCAAGAGCACCAATTACTGATGTAAGGACTCCCTTGATCATGAAAAACTTTTAGAATAACTAGAATTCAGTTTGACAGAAAATGAGGTGTAGACAAATCATTTTATACCATAATAAGTTCCTTATGGATACATGGCCTAAATATAAAAAGATCACTAAAAAAAAAAAGGAAAAAAAGAATGGAAGTAGTCTGTGTAATTATTGTTACCTAAAGAACGCTTAACTAAACAAGAAATAAAGATGACAACAAAAGCTAAAGTGGAGAATTTTGATTGTATAAACTGAAAAGCTACTATACAAATCAAATTGAAGTTTAAGAGAGAGGGAGTCAACTGAGGGAAAATGATCTTTACAGCAGCTATCTGATGAATTATCACAGACATATATCCAAAATCTCCAAGACATACAGAGTATTAACACAAGCATATAAATACAACAGCATCTAATAGCATCGAAGGAAACTCAGCATCTGCCTTGCTTAATGCCCATACAAAAGGGAGATTTTTACCCTAGAATGTCATCCAGTCATTTGGAGCTGGAGGCCTCCAACCAGGGGGAACCTCTGCAGTCCATTCTACTTTGGAAAATCTCTTAGAATTTTTTTTTGTTCTCACCCCCTCTCCCCCGCCATCAGTTCTGTTTCTAGAACCAAATAGTCTAAATTGAATCTCCTTGTACGTAACTTAAAGACAACTCTCATCTCCCTCCTCCTCCTCTCAGCCCAGTCTTCTCTCTTCAAAAGCTGGCACTCCCAGTTCCTTTAAAAACTCCTCATGACACAAGAGGTTCTAGTCCTCATCCCTACAAGGCTCATTTCCTAAAAGTGGTCAAAGGATAGGATATGAGCAGGCAGTTTTCAAAAGAGGAAAAGCAGTCATGTGAAAGGAGACTCCAAATCACCAGCAATAAAAGAAAATACCGAGTTAAAGCACTCTGAGACTTCAGGAGACACCCATCACGCTGCCAAAGACAACAAAAGGAGAACACTGGTCTGTGTTGGAGGAGCCCCCTGAGGCCCTGTGTGCTCTTGGAGCAATATCCCAGTGGTTCAATCATTTGAGAAAAATTGTTAGGAATTCTGTTTAAAGTCACTGCCCAGCGACTCTCTACTCACAAAAACTACTCCTCAGCACATCCCAAGAATAGGCCCCATTCCGATACACAAAGTCAACAGTAGCTAATAAGTGGAAGGAAAGTAGGTCCCCAATGGCTGAGGCATGGCCGAGTTGGGATAGAGAAATACAATAAATTTTACTGTGTCATAAGAATAATGAATATGAAGAATTCAGAGAAATTGGATAGGGCTGATCTATGAACTGATACAGAGCAAAATAATGGAAACCAGGAAAGCAATTTACAAAGTGGCCAAGTAATGAAGCAGAAAATGACATATAATGACTTCAAGACTTCAATGAACAACATAGCAGCCAATCAGGAATTCAGAAAACTTGGGGTGAAGCATGTCTCTTGCCCTTGGAAGACAGAGATTCAGGGAATAATAGGTGTACAACAAAGCCTATGTTTTTAGACATAGAAGACATGTGATTTGTTTTGCTTAATTGCATGTTTGTTATAAGGAAGGATTACATGAAAAGGAGGGAGAGAGAAGATCACTGGGAAATGACAGTGATATAAAAAAAAAGGAAGATACTGAAAGACTACAGAAAGTACCAGGCAAAGCTGACTGCTGGGAACCATTGCAGACTTTCAAGTGTCAGAAAAATGGGAACCAATTTATGCATCTTGAGGTATGCCCCACTATGACTATGTTTACTGTTACATGAGCTACCTTTATACAATGATCACATCCTGGCAATTAACAGCTGAAATTAGATGATGACAACTAATGTGAAAAGGTCCTGTAATGTTAGTTTCATCCCTGATTGACACTATAAAAATTAATGTTAAAAATAAAGTTTCAATTGGGAAGGCACTAAGTTTTCACAAACCATTTCCTGCAGCAACGAATATTATGAAGACAATGCTATAAGCAGACTACCAGGCAGGTTCTGGGAAACAAAATTCTAGGTGGACAAATGATGTGAGGGCTAACTCTTAGCAAAGGAAAGTCTTGGTTTCTGCAGAAGACAATGACACCCAAAAGTAGCATAGCCCTTCCCTCCCTCACAGACCCCTCTAAAAAGGCTCTGTTTCAATCTTTAGCCTGTACATGCAGAAGAGCTTTAGAAAAGCTCAGTCATGGGACTCCAGACAACTCAATGAGGCCGGAGGAACAGCTGAAAAGCCAATGCTACTGCTCCCTCTCCATGGGACAAGGGCTCAGAGCACGAGTTAAGGGGCTGCTGACCCCCCTGCTTCACTGCCCAGGTCTTACCTCTAGAGAACGGATGCTACTGTGGTAGGTGACGGAGAGCATGGAAAGGCTGAGTACAGGAGTGGGAATGTCGGGGGCCTTGCAGCACGGCTGCATCTTCTCGGTCACCGTCTTTACCAGGGCCAGCACGAGGCCCTGGATACCCACTGTGGAGCTCTCTGCACTGCCCAGGACTGTCAGGGTGTCTAGTCGGATCTCTGAGGCACCTAGAATCCCAGACACCCAATAAGCCCATTGCTCTTCACTCTCAAATGGCAGGAAGCTCCTTCTCCCAACTTCCTCCATGATATTCCCTCCAACTCTCCTTTTGCTTACTCCCTTTTCTCCTATCAGGAGACCCAATCTATCCTCTCATTCTTTCACCCCAAGGTCACCCTGAGCTCATCTCTTACAAGTGGTCCATCTAAGCTAAGCTAAGCGAGACACTGACAATTCTTCTCTCACCCCCAGCCACTCAGTGTTATTCAAGGAAAAAAGAAAAAAAATGGCCTAGATCTGTATGTCTTATACAGCAGCTCCTTAGCATAGGTGGCTCCTCAATGGAAGAATTATAGAAAGACATGTAGCAAAGACATGGAAAGACTATGATCTGAACAGACCTTCCATATATTCTCAGTCTGTGCAGTGAAGGCCACAGATGAGAGCACAAATCCAAGTGCAACTAACAGCTAACCCCTTATGGGTAATTTAATAAGAGCAGTCCCTGAATGATAGCATCACTTCCACCCACTGGTTCCTTAACTTGAGAAAACCCGACTGAGTGCCTGGCATGCCTGGAGAATTAAGCAGAGCAATACCATCTGACTTAATAAGGGAAGGTCCTTGCTCACCAATGTGTGCTCAAGGCTGCCAACTTGGCACACAGATTCTCCCTGGAGCCACTGGACCCTCACTTACCCACCAGGCTAGAGAGGGTGAACAGGTTCATATCCTCCACCTTCAAGTCCACCTTCCAGAGGAGCACTGGAGATTCCCCAGAAGGAAACTCCCTGGGAGGGGTTGGCTTCCTGGACCAAGGACCCAACAGGGATAGGATGCGGGAGAGACATTCAGCACAGGTGTCTGATGCCTCCACCTGCAGACCACGGATAGTACAGTCTAGGAAGAGGGTGTCTGACTGAGTGCTGCTCAGACCCAGGGGCTGGTTGTAGCTGCCCTAGAAAGGAAACAGAGATGTCCAGATGTAAGCTGCTCCCCTAGCCCTAACACAGATTTGGGAACTGCCTTCTCCCATCATCATGACTCATCATGAGATGCTCATCATCATTTCAGAGCTCAGTCAACAAAGAATCTGTGAGGGGATCAAGGCTAAGATCTCCTCACCTACCTGTAGAGTGAAGGAGTCGAGGACAAGGGCCTCACCCCAGACATGCATGTTGGGTGGGTGGGGTGCCCGTTGGATGTGAGAGTCATTCCCCACGCGCCAGCATAAGTGGTCCACAGCCAGAACGCCCCGCTGATGGATGCTTTGAGGTCTCAGATGCTGGTAATCTGAAAAGATGATGTTGGTAAGGGATGATGTGGTATTCTCAGCTTTCTACACTCAAACCAAGACCATGACTGTCAAGCTGGCTTGGTCCCCAGGAATCTTACCCAAAGAGATGGAATTGAAGCCCAGAGCAAAGGGTGGCGTATCTCCAAGCTGAATAGAAACATTGACGTTGGAAATAGAAGTGCTGAGGATGATAGGGGCCAGAATTTGAGGGAAGCATCTGTAGAAAGAAAAAAACACCACTGTAAAGGAAGGAAAGAAAAGGTCAGCTCCCTGTGTGGAGGCAGGTTCTTGGTGGTTCTTGGATCAGTACTATGAGTCTCAGGACAGGAGGCAGAAAACAGTAGAAATAAACTTAAAGAACTGAACATGCACTAAATGCCCTACTCCTCCTAATTTCTACAGAGATTAACTAAGAAACCCAAAAAGCTACAACCAAGAAAGCGCCCATCACCACCATCAAAAAACTAATTCAGCCTTTAACATGGCTCCAAGCATTTATAAAGAGACCTGAAATGAGAGCCACAAAGTAGCTTATCTTATTCAGAACTCTCCAACAAGGCTGAGACATGAGATGAAGCAAATACCATGTATCTTACTAAGTGTTCACAATGTGCTGATATGGGAAGGATGACTTGGAACATGCTAGCAATGTCCTAAGGAACCAAAACAGAAGGGGGAATGCTGGGAGATGATTGATCTCACCTGTTTTTACTGGAATGGGAAGTGGGTCGCCTTGGCCCCTGCCTCTCTCTTGTTAACATATGTAGCCAGTGAGAGAATTCCTGGTGCCGGTAGTGGACGATGCACGTGCTGAGCACCAGAGAGGCGGAAAGGTCGATGGTGGTCACCTAGAGAAATGTATGAGGCTGAGGAGGAAGAGAAAAAAAAGCAGGAGCAGAAAGAGAAAAGAAAAGAGGACGAGGAGAACAAGGAGGAGGAAAAGAAAGGATAGGAAAGAGAAGGAGGTGGGGGTGTGGTGCCCAGTCTTTCCATTTGCTCCCTCTCTGGGAAGGGAACTAGATTCTAGTTCACGAAGTGCTAATGGTCCGGGGGGCGGGGAAGAGCTAAGGCTCTCACCTGCACATTGGCCTTTAGGGAATTTAGGCAGATGATGCGCTGACGGCTCTGGGAAAGCAGCAGCCCATCTACAGAAGGCAAAGTGATTGTCAGGGAGCTCAGAGGGAAAGGAGATTTACAACTCCCACCTTCCCTCCTCACCCATCCCCCGTGAGTTTAGGAACTTTTTCCTTTCAGATTAATACCTGTTAATCCCAATTTACAGTAAGAGGGACCCACTGCCTTCCCTCTTCTTGAAGTCCCTTGAGCACAAGGCATCCACCCACCTTCTAGCAGCAGCTCCGTGCTCATCTGAGCCATGTCTGAATTGGCTGTGAAATTTCGAAGGGGCAGCTGGTCCTCATCACGATGGTAATAAAACTGCAATAGCTTCAATGTCCAGTTGAGGTGTCTAGCCAAGAAGGGAAGTGAGCTCAGCCCTGGCAGGCTCAACCCCCTGCACCCCTGTTTTGTCCAGCTCTGGATAGGCTCATTGCTTTACCCTCCCACTGGCCCTCACCTCTTCTGGCTGTTCATGGACAGCACCACACTGGTGTTCTCCATCTCTATTTTCACTTTCCCTGGTAGCAGGTGAAGGAGATTCAAGCCAGGAATGGTTGGCTCAGTCAAGTCCTCAGTCACCTCTGCAAAAGAAAAAACATAGAAGCTATGCATTCACTGAGCCATGTCAAAAAAAGGCCTCTGAATTCTCTCAAAATGCCTCTTCCTTTCAGATAAACTCAATTTCAGCTCTCTACCATGACCACTGCAGAACTATAGAGTTCAAAGGCACTCAGAGGCCATGTGGTCCACTATGAACATGTTGTACAAGAATTATCTCTCCAATGTCCCCTAACTTTGTCAGACCATCTCAAGTGGAGAAGAAATCTACTACTTCCCAAGCAGACTGTTCCACTTTAAAACAGCTCTAATAATTAGAACGTCTTCCCTCATATAAAACCAGGACCTATACTTGCCATCCAAGGTACCTAGTTTTCTTCTGGAGCTAAGCAGTATAAGCTCTTTCCCTTCTCCATATGACTAGTCTTCCAATGCATGAACATCTATGTGCCTTTCCAAACCCACCCCCCAGTCTTCTCTTTTTCCGTTAAATCCCCCATTCTTTCAAAGGCTCCCTATGTATATCATTTCCAGGCCATATAACATCCTGGTGGACCTTACAAAGTCCTTTCTAAAATGAGGCCCACAGAATTGAATAACCCTAGATTTCAGATGCAGCATTATCACAATACCACAAGAGAGTAAATTCTGACCATGACATCCTTCCTATATGCTGAGACATTATGGGCTTCTCAATGTAGTGTAAGACTGTGGGCTTTCTGGGGTGCCATGCTTATTGAATTGCTGACTCCTATTGAGTGTGCAGTTCACTAAAACCCCAAAATAAACATCCCCAAGATGGCATCAGGCAGATGTTACAGGGACACAGAATTCTGCCATCCCTCCTTTCCTCCAGTCCAAGAAACACACCAGCTGTATCTGAGGGAGCCCCATTCTGACTCCAGGTCCACTAATTTCAAGGTTCAGCCAACATCTAATATTGGTGATGACCAACAATTGGGGAACAGCAAGACCCAGCACTTGGTTTCTGCATATCTTCAATGAAGAGGATCAACAGGTCTCTCTTTACCTGGCATTTTACCGGGCCTCAAGGTAGGCACCAGGCTTGAGTGCAACAACTGGCTGTGGAAGAGGCCTTCGTGCAGCTCTGCATGGAGTGTCCACACATCTAGGGTGACGGCCTTCAGCTGCAGGCTGCTTAAACCCATTTCCACACACAGGTCCATGGCTAGGGAGAGCTCTGCTAGGCAAGTGTCCTCCTTCACAAGTGAGTAAATTAGACAACATGTCACCCCTCATAGTCAGAAGTCTCAGGCCAAAAAGATGGTGAATGGATGACATGGCAAGACCCAAGGAATCCCCATTGGCACAGGAGATAATAATGGGAGTCCTGGTGCTCCCACTCAGAATGGAGGTCAGCGTGGGCTCTCATGATATACTCACCGACTGACCACTCTTTAGTACTTTGCTGTTCACTTGGCTGAGGCTCACCTCACAGTCGATTCTGGGAAGGGGAAAAAAAAAATCAAAATCCTCAGTCATTGGTCCCTTGGCATCTTCCATCTCTAATCAAGCTTTGCTTACAGGAAAAAAAGATGGTAGAAAATCTGGCCTCATACCTAGCTCAAAGCAGGCAGTCTACCTGCTCTAACCTGGGTGGTGGGAGTATCAGCTCTGAATCTTGAGCTCAATCACTGCCAGCTAGCCCTGTTTTGGCTTCTATTCTCTGGTGCCAGAATGGGAACAGTTGGTTTAGAGGCTGCCATCTGGGGTTCTACCCACCCAGCACTTACTTCTTCCCATCACTATCCAGAAGGAAGCGGCTCCTGCTGATCTGAATGTGCCACAGGGACTCAGAGGTAGCTACCCTGAGAACCATAATGTTGATGGAGTCCACGTGGACTGAGAAAAGCTGGGGGAAGAAGCCAACACGAACAATAGTCAGGGTGAGGTCATTATTTGCCTTCTTCCCCTTAGTTCCTCAGATGAAGAGAAAAGGCACCTCCCACAGACACTACAACCCTGGACCTCAAAAAACAGCTGCTGACACGTGCAAATCCCTAACTCAGAAGAGGGATGTGAAGACACAGGCAGCTTGAAGCATAGGCTTGCTTCTCCACTGCCACAGTGCTCAGGAAATGGGGAAAAGTCTTACCTGGCAAGCGATCCTCAGCAAGGATGGGCTGAGGGGCAGCTCCCTCTGATCTACCTTTGAGGTCTTGGAGAAAGAGCTAGGCAGGCCGGACATCTTCTGTAGGTCAGTTCTAATCCGCACCTCCCCGAAACACAGCGCCACGTAATGCCTGCCCCCAGGAGAGACTGACTGTCATCAGTACCTCCCACTCCCCACTTCCCTGAGAACAGATTTTGGTCCAGGAAGGTAAGACTGGTGGCACATGTCAATATTTGTCTTACCAAATTCATAGTATGTGGAGAAATGTAGAAGCTTTAAGGAAACAAGACCCAATTCCCTCCTAGGGTTGAAAGGCTTCTCATCGATCAGATCCCAGTCAACAACTCCCAACCCAAACAAGAATCTCCCTTCCAGAAAATATGATGAGATACTCACGGTAGATCATGGCTCAGGAGTTTGCTGGAAATCCACACGCTATCAATTTCCTGGAACAGGATGGGAAAAAGTTTTGTGCAGCTGCTGCCCAGGCAATCTGCCAGCCTTCGCAGCTGACCCAAGGGTGACTGGAACACTAGAGTCAGGGGCAGGAGCAGAGGAAGGTGGTCTATAGGCCCACGCTCACCCTACCCAGATCAATTTAGCTCTGCAGATATTTATTAAGCACCAACTCTATGAAAAACACTGTGCTAAAATAGTCCCTGCCCTCAAGATGATTCTAGTCTACTTGTGGGGAAGGGCAAGGCTGGGGTGACACTGTGTAATGTTCTGTTTCTCTAAATTATAATTGTTCTCTGGGAGCAGGTTTCTTGGGGAGCTTCTAGAGGCAGCCTCAATTTCAGTTCAGAATAATCACTCCAAATGCAGCCAGGAGTTAAAGTCCAGATCCTTTATTTTCTCCTTTGTGTCTCGCCCCCTTCCTGGGGCCCAGCTAGCTTTCTTAGAGGCCTATCTCTCTCCCTGGTTCCCCGAGAGCTCTCTCTAAATGTCTCCAGCCAGCACAAAGGTGGAAGTGGGAATGAATCTTGACTCTGAATCTCTTCCCAGAGAGTGGGCTTGTGGGTGGCTTGTGAATCTCCCAGAAATCAATCCTAATTGTGAATCTCCTGGAAGTCCCCTGAAGTTCTCCCCTTTACTGAATCCTAGCTCAGAATCTCCTCCCAGTGGGCTTGTCCTTTTATATGCTCTTTAAAGGTGTGAGCCAATGGGCGAACTCCTTTAAAGGTGTGAACTAAGTACATAAGTACTTTGTTTCAAGTTCTGGCCCATAACATCTCCTTGCAGGGCCAGATAATTATTGTCTCTATCCATTCCAGTGACTTAGCACCTTGTAAGAATTCTAACAGCACGGTACAGATAAACCCCATACAAAGTCGGGAGGGCAGGAGGCATAGGACAAGGTGTTCCAGGAACAGTCAAAAGAGCCATTGCTAATAACTAAGGGGGTAAGGAAGGCAAAAAGAGGTACCACCTGAACTGAGCTGTGAAGGTAACAGCATCATCAGTACTGCGATTCTGTAACTCATTTGCACAGGGCACTCACTCACTAGGTCTGCACAGCCTCTACACATCTTATTTCATCTAGACAAACACTATGATTATTGCTGAAGAGATGGAGGCTCAGAAAAATCTCGGATACAAAATTGGGATTTGGGAGGAACCTCAAGCATTACAGATAACCCCCCGTTTTACAGAGGAGGGAGGGGAGGCCCAGAATGGCTGATCACACCAGTGGCTGAGCTAGGGTCACTCCAGTGCCCTTGCAATGATGCTGTAGTGCAACCAAAAAGCAGAGGAGAAGAGGGAGGACCTTCTGGGAGTGGAAGTCAGGCAGCGTGAATGAATAGTAGTCCCTGCCTTTCTCCCAGAGGGTATCGAAGTCCCGCTGATTGCTACTTTATAAGTCTCTTTTATATGCATAGACCCATTTCGCCAGTTACACCAGGAGCTATTTCTCCCATACTTCCAGAGAGCCCAAGCCCGCAGATTGGCCCTAACCCTAGTATTCTCAGGCTAATTCAAAGGGGGGGGGGTGCAGCCAGGTGGTACAGTGAGTAGTGCATGGGCCCTAGAGTAAGAAGACATGACTTGTCACCACTAACTGTGACCTTGGACAAGTCAATTAACCCTGATTGCCTCCAACAAAAAAAGTGAAATTGGAAAGCTGCCCAACATTCAAGAGAGAAGAAACTGTGACTGATAAATGACTGGATCACTAAATAACAAATGCTGTCCAACAGAGGAAGACGGCAGTACTGTGCAAATTTAGTTATGGATTTCATGCAATCCCAATGAAAACAGCAGAGAGCTATTTCACAAAATTGTGATTAAAATTAGAACCAACCCCACTGAGGGAAATTATAGGAGAAATAAAAGCTCTCAAAGACAATATCAAAATTGTATGGTCTGGAGGTTTTTTAGGGAGGAAAACAGATCAATGGAACAAAATAGAAAACATGGAGATAAGGGAAGAAAACCGATGGGCGATCACAGAGTCAGAGCTGAGAGAGCCTCTGAGACCCTCCTTGACGGCTTCTCTCACTTCTTCAAAGGGGGAGCCGAAGCGCGGGGCATGTGGCCATACAACACTGTACAAAAGCGATGGATTTCCCAGTAAGCCCTGCCAGGAACCCGGGAGCAGAGGCCGCCGGCCGGCTGGGTGCTCCGGCCTGGCCCTGGGACTTGGGGGACGGTCCTCCCAGGGCACAGTGGCCACTGTTCTGGAGCGCAGCAGTGACCTGGCCCCGTCCTCAGAAGCTCCCCCTCCAGACTCCCAGGCCCGTAAGTGTCTAGAGAATCACCAGAGTCCCGGGGGCAGAACCCTTGGGGGAGAAGACCCCCGAGCACGTGGAGACTTGGCTGCCCCCCACAGGGTGTCCCCGTGCTCACCACCGTCTGCTGGTGCTGCTCGAACTTCAGGCTCACGTTCTGGATCCAGAAGAAGCCGAAGGAGCCGATCCTGAGCTCGGCCTGGAGCCTCCGATGGCACCACTTGGTGGCCACGCGCACCAGCAGCCACCTGCCAAAACCTGCGCGTGAGCGCTCCGCCCCAGGGACAGCTTCCTCTAGGGGACTCCGGAACCCCCCCCTCAGAGCCGGGGAAAGGGCCCTGGGCTTCAGGCACTGCCCAGGGGGTAAGCCGGCTGTGCCTGGGCGGGCGGCGGCACGCAGTCGGGCGCCCCTCCGTGAGCCTCAGTTTCCTGACCTGTAAAACGAGCCTTCTGGCCTTCACCCCCCCCCACTTCAGGGGTCGGGCCCAGGGTCGGGGCCCAGGGCCGGGGAAGGGCCCCAGCCGGACTCATCCCTCAGGAAAGCAGAGGCTCCGGTGCTCTCCAGATCTCATGGCAGCCCCCCAGAACCCCAGGCTCCACACAGAAAAAAGGGGATCCCACTGACACCTCCATGCAGCGGAGGAAACTGAGGCAGGGGAGAGGGGCAAAGCAGGCGGAGCAAAGGTGCACACAAATAGGGGACCTGCCCAAGGTCACCCCAGACCAAGGGCACCAAGCCAGGGGCCCCGGGACCCTGGGGGCACCCACTCGCGGGGCTCCCCTCCCAGCCCCCACAGACCATCCCCTTTCTCTGAAGCCCCTCCCCGGCTCTTGAGCCCCTGCAGTTCGGCCCCTCCCTCCCTGGGAGACCTCGCCTGGTCCCTCCGTCCCTCCTCCCTGCGCGCCCCCGCGGCTCGGCCCCTCCCTCCCCGCGCGCCCCCGCAGCTCGGTCCCTCCCTCCCTGCGCGCTTCCGCGCGCCCCCTCGCCCCTTTCTCTGGCCCCAGCGGCCCCTCACCGGCAGAAGAAGAGGGCACAGAGCGCAGCCAGGAGCAAGGAGAGCAGCGCCACCAAGAGCAGAGGCATCGCGCCCCCCAAGGCCCCGGCCCCGGCCCCCGCGAGTTCCGTGCGGAGTCTCCGAGGGCCGACTAGCCGCCTGCGCGGGGGACGGCGCGAGGAGGAGACGCCGCGAGCCCCGCCCAGGCCCGGCCCGGCCGCTCCGCTCCCCCCCCCTCGCACCCGCTCCCCCCCCCTCAGCGCCCGCGCGCGAGCGAGGGAAGGCGGAAGAAGGAGGAGCCAGCACTCGTTCCTCTTCCTCGCTCCGCCCCCTCACATCAGCCTCGGCCGGCCCCTCCAGGCTTCGGGGCCCGAGAAAAAGAGGAGGAGCCAACACACGTCCCTCCCCTAATCCCGCCCTGCCCCGAGCCTCCCCTGCGCAAGGAGAGATTAAGCTCGGAGCAGGGTCCTCCCCTTTCCCCGCCCCCTCTCCCCAACCTTCCGCACCCGGACCTGGCCCGCTCCGGCCGGCCGACCTTCGCCTCTCGCAGAGGGAGGGCGGAGCCCAGCGTCCTGCGTGGCGTTTGTCTCCCGAGGGGCGGGCGAGTCTTCGGCTGCCTTCCGAGGAACTGTACTGGACACCCTCCCCCAACCCCTTCGCCAGGGCAAGTCCAAAGAAGTGGGGTAGGAACGCCACTGGGAGGGCTCCCGGAGTTCAAGTTCAGCCCCTCGCTCTGAATGTCCTGGGCTGGGACATGCGACTTATGCCAGGTCACCCGAGTACCGGGTTGGGAGGAGGGGGGAAGAAAGAAAGGGCCAGCGAGAGGAGCCTGCAACCCAAGTCTCCTAGTTTCCCTGTCGGGGCCGATGCGGACTCGGGCGAGTGTCTGGATGCCTTCTTTGCTCCCCCCCGCCCAGAACACTGGGACTCAGCATTCCGTTCCCCAAATGGAGTCTTCACAACCCAGTGCAAGGGCGAGCTCGTTACCCAGCAGTGAGTCGAGCTACTCGGGGGCCCCTAAGTTAGTCCTGGGTGACCGGGGCTGAGGGGCTGGGAAAATAAGGGGAAGGGGCACTCTTGGCCGGGTGCTGGAAGGACCTCGGGAGGGCAGCTCCCTCTTCCTGAAGCCACACAGGATCTGCGGCTTCTGCTTCTGCAGGAGGAGTGAACTCCCGAAGACTGCGTGATACTAATTAAATGGAGATGCACCAGAGAGCCCAACGGATATCCCTGTAATTTTCCAGATACCAAAAAAAAAAGCCCCACAAAAAGCAAAAAAAACCAAGATCATTTATCTAGAGCTTTAAGGTTTGAGAGTTACTCAGGTTCATTTGATCCTCATTCCTAGGGAGGGGTGGGCGCTATTTTGCAAAAATGAAAACATTTTGCCAAAAACAAAGGTTAAATCCCTTGCCTAAGATCACGTCTGCTAGTTTTGCACTGGGATCTTCTGTGTTGCTTAGAAAAGCTTGTAGCATGCAGGATGGATTTGTTAATCAGTTGTGGAGTATTTAGAGTAAAACATGGACATAGAGGATAAGAAAGCAAGGAGGGATTGTGGTCTGCATACACTCATGAAGCCATGACTCATTCAAAATATCAAAATAGAGATGGGAAGCGCTGCATTTGATTCATTTACTGCTGGGAGGCTCTAATTCTGGCCAGCTGTTGTGGATTGAACCAGGTGCCCACTACCCTGCTATACACACCAAATTCTTCCAATTCTGTTCCCTTGCAAAATATTAAGCATCTCTATGCACAGCATGGCACCACACACTTTAGGGTTGCTAACTTTCAGGAGAAATTGTGGACTTAGAGGTCTTTAGTTTGATTGTACATATGTAGCCTATGTTTGTTTGCTACTCTTTTGGAGAGGGAGGAAAGAAAGGGAGAAAAATTTGGACCTCAAAATCTTACAAAAGTGAATGTTGAAAACTGTAATTGCTGGGGGGGAGGGGAATACTATTAAGTGATAGACATAGATGAGACAAGCCAAATTTAATTGCTGGAGGAACAGGTATTCAAGTGCCTGACAACAGTGAGTGGCAAGAACTCAAAAAAGGAGCCCAATGGGGACATTGTTTTGTGGACTAGCCTCTTTTCTAGAAATATCTGCTCTGTTATCCCAAACCATTAGGAAGCCTCTAACAAGTTGTGTCTTAATAAGATTCCTGGTAAGCAAGGCAGAAGCAGCTCAACTGTCCTCCCTACTTTTTTTGGGGGGGGGCACTTTGCCTTCTCACCCTCCCCTTCCTCTTCCATCCAGCTGCTCCCTTAGATCCTCATTTTGCATCCTAATTCGGGGAAACCTATTTAGATATGCTTTTGCTTTGTCCACTCTTGCTTTGTTTCCTCATCTCCAGTTTGTTCCTGTCTTTTCTCTAACACATCTTGTTACACCTGGCTCCTCTCTCTAAAGAATATTCTTTTCAGAGGATCTAGTTAGTTAAACTGGAGAAATGGGAAGGTTTTTTGGAAATCAAGGCTTTGGTGGTTAAAACATTATTCATTATGATATCTTATTTGGATTGTGTCACTGGGAGAGGGACAGAATCTTAACATCTCAGACGGGGAGTGTAGTGAGCTGTCGTCTCCAGAAGCTGCTGGATCGCTCTCTGGGAAGAGATCTGCTGTGTCTTCTACTCAAATCTCTCCGACAGATTCTTCTTCCTGTAATGAACCGTTGTCTCCAGGCAGTTGCTGTTAACTCTTGTCCAAAGAAGTGACTTCCCTTCCTGCAGAGAGCCCCGTCAAGCCTGATGCAATTCAGAGTCCTTCTCTTGAATCCTGGCTCTGAATCTCCTCCAGCTCTTATCCTTCTCCAGGCCGATCTGCCCTTTGCGCCCAATGCTGTCTCTTTTTATCCTCCCAGAGAATGGGCGTGGGATAATGCAAGGGCTTCTGGGAAGAACCACCCCAGCCAATGAGCTTGCCCCCTCTATCAAGTCAACCTGAGTTCTCACCTTGTAATTGTCCAGAAAACCTGAATTCTCACCTTGTCACCATCCAGACAACCTGAGTTCTCACTTAGTAATCCTAACATCTCCCCCTTTCTTTTGATTTAGAACATAGGACAGTCATGACCTTGAAACATAAATCCATCAATATGGGAAGTATTACAGATAATTACATAAATTACATAAGCACATAGTAACATAGTAACGTAACACATGCTAGAAGTATATAACATAATCATAAATTGAAAATTTATAAATGTCCATAAGTCCATTGTCCATTAGTCTCATCTTGTGTGAGGAAGTCCAATGATTCCTGCTGGTTTTTAAAGTTCTTTAACAGTCTTCTTATTATCCATGCTCTTTCAGTGTCAGATGTTTCTTAGATCTTCTCCTTTATTTTGAGGCCTTTCTCTTTTTCTGTCTCTCTCTGATGGACAAGGCGAATATGACTCGTTGGCACCCATCTGATTCCTTCTCCTGCTGAAGAAATACAAGCAAACCCTCTCCCCCAGGCAGTTAACCTATCTGGTCCCTTCCATTCACCACTTTCTGGATCTCTCCACATCACCTGGCGATTATCTAAGGACAGTGGAGCTGCTCGCACTGGACACTGCCCTTCTGGTGGGTTATAAAACCTGTCTGCCGGAGCCAGTGCATCTTTGTCAAAAATTAGAAAATTAATGGTATAGAGAACTAAATTTAGAAGTTCCCTAGGGCTACCTGTGGCTCCCCCTTTCTTTTGTTTTTGGAGGAGTGTCTTAATATCTCTGTTTCTTCTCTCTACTATTGCCTGCCCTTGAGGATTAAAGGGTATGCCCGTGGTATGTAAAATCTTATACTGTGCACAAAAGTGTGTAAAATGTTTGGACGTATATGCAGGTCCATTGTCTGTTTTTATTGCTTGTGGCACACCCATAATTGCAAAAGCCTGTATAAGGAATTCAGTGACCACTCGGGCTGTCTCTTTTGCTGCTGGCATTGCAAATGTGAATCCTGAAAAGGTGTCTACCACGACATGAATAAAAGATAGACGACCAAAAGATTTATAATGGGTCACATCCATTTGCCAGATTTCATTGGGTCTCAAACCACGAGGATTCTTCCCTGGAGGGAGTGTAGGAGCATGGAAAGGAAGACAAGCTGTACAGCTTTTTACTATGCTCCTAGCTTCCTCTCTTGTGATTCCAAATTGTAAACGTAAAGCTCGAGCAGCCTGATGATATTTAGAATGAGATTCTTGTGCTTCCTGAAATAAAGGACTACTGGCTAACATGGTTAGAAGGCTATCTGCCTTTGAATTTCCATCAAAAATGGGACCTGGAAGTCCACTATGTGAGTGGACATGCAAGATATAAATCTTGCCTGGATGTTTTCTCACTTGCTCTTGAAGTTCCTTAAAGAGCTGATAAATATTGGAGGCTGCAAATTTTATTTGGGCTGTGGCAATTCTTTGTACTACACCTACTGAATAGGCTGAATCAGTAATTATATTTACGTCTCCTGGGTAATAAGTGAGAGCTAGCATGATAGCAAATAATTCATTCTGTTGAGTGGATTGAAAAGGAGTCCTGATTACTCTCTTTATGGTTAAATCATGAGAGTATATGGCACAAATATTTTCTTTGGAGGCATCTGTAAAGATTGTTGGTCCTTTAAGAGGAACCTTAGAAACCTTTTCTTCAAAAATCCATCGCCAATTATGTAGTAGCCGGGTAATCTTTAATGGAGATCCATGTGCAAAATTTGGAGCGGTGGCTAATAAAATTTGCCATTCTGGGATGGTCTCACAGCATACATTAATCTGTGCGTTAGTATAGAATGTGTATATTTTTTCAGGACTTATCCCAGATAATTGTGTTACTCTCTTAATAGCCTTTAATAAAATCCTAGCCACAAGCACTGGGTAAGGTGTAAGGCTTTGTTCTGGTTGTGCTGGGAGGTTCACCCACTCAATCACTCTGTCTCCTTGGTGAAGGACTGCTGTGGGTGCCTCTTTTGTAGCAAGATTTGGCACAGATCTGGCACAGAGTTGACATTCTCCAGTAAAGTGTAAAGACTACAAAATGAGTGAGTGGAAAAAAGCCATCCAAAAATAAAGTGAGTCTTGCTATATCCCTTGGAATCCCAGCAGATGGCAGCCACCTCCCTCCCACCCCCATCACAATTCTGGAATGCAGAAATCCAACACCTCAGAATCCACCTGCTTTGGGGGTAGGAAGGAGGCTGAAGACAAGAAGTGACTATTTCTTCCCATCATGGATTTACGCTCACCTTCATATACTTGGCCTCATTTGCAAAGTTTGTCCAGTAAGTAGAGAGTGAGTGCCCTTGGGGTCAATGGTATGTCTCCTGGATTTATTTCATCAACAATCATGGGCCCAGGCTGCAGCAGTTCACTATTAATACTGGGGAGAATTAGGATTTTTTTCCTTTCTTCATTTGGAGATTAGATCGAAGCTTAGTTCTCTAAAGGGCAGGGCTTGATGATTAAATCTTGGCATTATTACCTTACCCAACTAGAGAACAATGAATTTAAGATGAATTCTGGCTGTGTTCTATTCAGGCTCAGGTGGGGATAGGTCCTTTTTCTAGATTCCCAGATTCTGGGAGTGATCAAAATCAAGTCCCCCAGCTCCTAGTTATAAAGAATCCATCTATCTCTAAAGTTCACTCTCATTTTTAATCAGTTGCAGTTCATTGCCACTTTCAGGAACTCCTATTCTTCAGAGGATATGTTGACTGGATTCCATGAAGTATCTCTGTCATCCTAAAGCACAACTGACCCCTTTTAATTATCTACAATGATTATTTACCCAGAAATATGTCTCTTGAACTTTTTTATGTCATAACATTAAGGCAAACCTATTAAAAGTTTTCATCTATAAGGATTTGTACCTCTAGCTCAAAGCTGCTTCACCTGTGGGTCATAACCCCATATGGAGTCATGTAATTAAGTGTGGGGGTTATGAAATTATTATTTATTTTTCAGTGCTAGATCTGTATACCTATTTTGCATATCTATATACCTAGGTGTCATGTAAAAATTTCTCAAGTGAAAAGGGATAACAAGTAGAAAAAGTTTAAAAAGCCCTGCTATAGCCAAAGGACATGAAATCTAAGTTAAAGACCTTATAAGGTCAACAGGTGAGAGTCTCTGTCTTATAACAGTAAGTAAACCTAAGGAATGTGACTCTTGATTAAATGACCATTTAAAGACTGAGCATGGAATTCTTTTTATTACTCCTGAGAAAAAGCATGTATTGGAATCTGTACGCCTCTATTAACGGATTATTATGTCAAAGCACCCAAATGAGGGGTATTTCCTATTTCCAAGAGAAGTTTATTATTTCTTCCACCTTCTTTTCTTCCAAATGGATGAAAAGTTCAGTCCCACCTTTAGCAATAACTCCCACATTTAGCAGGTGAAGCCAAGTCCAAGATAGGGATAGATGCATGTTGGCAAGGAGGGAGCTGCTGCTCTTAAGAACGTTGGAAATTCCCCACGGTGGATGCTCACCCCAGCGATGATGAGGCCGCTACTGTTCCAATGAGGAAAGCAGTAGGTGTAACAACACTGTGTGTGGTGAGCGGAGAGGAGAGCCGAAGGGCTTTCATAGCTCAGCATGATGGGCTTCAGTCCGAAGCAGCTCACTGGGCTTCATAAAGATGCCTTCCATAGCTCTCCAATAGTTGTTCTGGCTCTGCTGGGCCATGCCATGTACTTCTTTTTGGCCACTGATGGGCCGGCCATACTGCTCTCCCGTAACAGACAGCAGCACGTCAGTGGAAGCATGTTTGAACCGAACCTCATCGTCCCTCACCCAGTGTGACCCGCTACACAAGACTGTCCAGTCATCCAGATAGTCCCCTTCGCCCTCTTCCCCAAATGCACTCACTTCCTGGAAATGACAGAAAGTAGAAGAATTAGTGTGAGCCCCAGGACAGATCTGACAAGTGGATAAGAGTAATAGGATGAATGATGAAGGAATGAAAAAGAAATTGGGGAACCTTCCACAGGAAGAACTTAAGAATTGGGGCTGAAAGGGAGGAAACGTCATAAAATGAATCCCTTTCCCTGCCTCCTCCCTCAAAAAAAATCAAAAAATGACCCGTAGAGGAATATAAATGAGTTAATACAAGTCAATATTTGCTTAGCACCCACTGTTTACAAGGAGAGGAAAATGAAAAAGCACTTCATCCTTGCTCTTAAAGGTTTATAACTTGGTAAAGAAAGAAAGCAAACTGTAAAGAAATAGTTAAACGCTATAAAACAATTTAGTGTGAGATTAAATATGAGAATGGAGAAATTCATGAAATAGACCACTTCCAGTTTGTTATTGGGGAAGAAAGCAGCAGTGGAACTGGGGCTTGAAAAAAAAGAAAAAAAATTTAATATCTAGAAATGGTGAGGGGGGTTTCATACAGTAACATAAGACATACTGGACAGATACAAGGAAAAGACAGGATGGGGGAAGGAAACAATGAGAAGTACATTTGGTTAGAGCATAGAATGGTTAAGAGTATACTGTGACTAAAGTCAAAATATTACCTTAAAGCCAAATTGCGGTTCAAGAGTTTGTAAACAGTGGGGAAACAGTGAAGGTTTGAGGAAGTGAAACAATTAGGTTTGTGCTTAGGAAGATACTTAGGCAGCATGTAAAGAATGGATAAAGAAATGGGAAAAACTGGTGGTAAAACTAGTTAGTTAATGGTTTTCTAAGTGCATACCCACCTGTCAGGCAGGCACTGTGTACACTGAAGATACAAAAAGAAGCAAGAGAGCCTCTGCCCTCAAGAAGCTTACAATCTAATAGGAGAGGCAACAAGCAAAGGACTATATATAAATAAGCTATGTATGAGATAAACTAGAAATAATGAAAAGGGAAGGCTCCAAAATTAAAAGGTGGGGTTTTAGTAGGTTCCTAAAGCAGGAAACAGGGGGAGATGAAGAGGGAGAACATTCCAGACACAGAGAAAATGCCTGAAGGCAAGACAACATCTTGTTCTTAGAACAGCTGGGAGGCCAGTAGTATTGGATGGAACCTTCCATGTTAGGGAGTAAGGAGTAAAAAGACTATAGAAAGGTTAGAGGAAGTTGAATTAGGCAGGGCTTGGAACAGAGCTTTTTGTATTTGATATTGGAAGCAACAGGAAGCCACTGGAATACATCCCAGTAGGATTATTCAAGCTAATACAACAGTTGTGGCAAGAAGTAACAAAAAGCCTGAACTCGGATGGTGGCAAGTAAAACTCAAATGATTTGTCTGGTAAACTGGCAGACATAA
The DNA here is from genome assembly GCF_048593235.1 of Sminthopsis crassicaudata. NCBI lineage: Eukaryota > Metazoa > Chordata > Mammalia > Dasyuromorphia > Dasyuridae > Sminthopsis > Sminthopsis crassicaudata. Next base: position 451,625,422 of record NC_133620.1, read on the forward strand.
ACAACCAAATTAAGATTAACATCTTTGCTAATTCATCCCCTAACAAGGTACTTATGTACTTGGTTCACACCTTTAAAGTTCATACCTCCTTTATCTTTTTTTTCCCCAGAGGCTGGAGTTAAGTGACTTGTCCAGGGTCACACAGCTAGGAAGCGTTAAGTGTCTAAGACCAGATTTGAACTCGGGTCCTCCTGAATTCAAGGCTGGTGCTCTATCCACTGTGCCACCTAGCTGCCCCCTATACCTTCTTTATCTTTGACTGTCTTGTTATACTTTTATTTAATTCTTACATTGTTTGACTTTTCACCTCCCTTCCCTCACTGAGTCATTAGGAGTTCTTGCCCTTCTTCCTTTACTTTCATTCTTCCTCTAGTGCTTGGAACCACTGAAAACAATTCTAGTATTCCCCAGAACTGAAAGTTCTAAAGAATCCACATTCTCTAAAAGCCTAAGTGTTAGTTAACAAAACATCTTGTCTTTCTAATTTATTAGATCAAGGAGAAATCTCCCAATCCTCTTCTACTTAAGATGACCTCTGGTTTTCATACCATGAGCCCATCTCCTAAGGGAGTTAAACAAGTCTCCCTCTTGTCTAGAACAGGTTTTCTTTCACAGATAAATTTCTCCTAATGAGCAAAAAGGAGAACAAATGCCTCCTGATCCAACAGGTCTAACAACCCAGAACACAGATAATTATACTGCATAAAGCTCCTCCAGCCCCATACTTACCTGGTTGCCAGAGAGGGGGGAAGAGAAGTGGTGACTGTGGAGATTGCGCCCAGTATTGACATGAGTCAGCCTGATGGCCTGGCCACATCTCACTGGGGTTCCTCTCTCACACACTGTAGAGGTTTTGCCTCGGATCCGCCAGTAACTATTGCTGTCATCCACATCTGATATCCCTGTAACTGACTGCTGCCCACTGCCTGGAAAAAAACAAAACAAAACAAAAAAGCTGTTCTAGCTCACTCAACTACCAGAACTTCTTAAAACTTTTTTCCACTTTTGACTCTTTTCCACCCAAGGAATTTATATGGTATTCAAAATGGTTTCCAAATCAAACATTTACCGATAAACATTCAGTTATGTGACTCCATATGGGGTGGAAACACAGTTTAAGAAGTTTGGAACTATTCCAAAGGGATCAAGCTCATTTTATACACAAGAAGCCCAAGCCAGGAAATCGAACTAGGCTGCCTCCCAGGTTTCATGGATAGTAAGTATCTAAGACCTAATTGGGAGACAGGAGTCTCCCAACTCTAGAGCCTAGTATTTTTTTCATAGTATCATGCTAATGTGATTAACAAGACCCCCCACAAAAGGCCACATCCCAGCTAGCAACACAGTGTCCAGGCAAACCATGGGAGGTGCCCAACAGAAGGCTTGGGTTGAATCTTAGTAGGTCTTAGTAGCAATGGGCCTAGATAAATTCTCACCATTTGGAGGCAAGCAGGAAGAGGCATAGAAGGTCTGGTCCGTAAGGGGACCCTTTTGTTATCCTTAATTTTTTTGTAACTTTCTAGCACTGATAAAATTATGACCCCACAGTTACTGTATCCAATCAGAAAAACAAGTTATGATGTCAACTCTCCCCAAGTTATTTTTCTCCAATAAAAAAAAAAAAACCTACTACAAGTACCCTACTTCTTTCCCTCTTTTTAGCTTGCTTACTAAAGTTTCACAAAGACCAACTTAATGGTGTCTTCCCCCTTGCTAATGGGGGATGGGGGGGAGGAGGAGTAGTTCTTCTAGGGCACTTAGCTTAAATCTTTCAATTTTTCAATTTGTTAATCAACACAACTCCCTTTTGGAAATTAGCCCATTGACAGAACTTCAATGAAATTTGGAGGTCAAAATCTACAAATTCTTCTGAGACATCTCACAACCCTGGCCTATATATTTTGGGATCCAACTTCTGCCCCCAACATTTGATGGATCATCCAGGGAAACTTCTGGAACCCAAATGTAATTATTGGGGTACTGATGCTGAGACTTTTATTAAGTATTTATTATGTGCTGGGGCTATACAGACAAAAATTAAACTAGTCCCTGCCTTTAAGGAGTTTACATTGTGGGGGAGAAATATACAAAGATAAGTAAACACAGTGGTTGGGGAGGACACTAATGAGTGGGGGGTTAGAGAAAGCCTTTCTCTATCCGTTTAAACAGACCCTGGAAGGAAGCTGGGGGTTCCCAGGAGCAGAGACTAGGAAAAAAGCCAGAAAGGAAGGGGAAGAGCCAGTTCCAAGGCTGGAAGTGGAATGTCATGGAGGAGGACTGTAAGTAAGCTGGACTTGCTAAAAAGAGGGCAGGAGTGGGAGTCAACTGAGCTCAGTCTGGAAAGATAGGCCAGGATCAGAGTGTTAATAAAACAATTTACAATGTATTAAGCATTTACCGCGTGCTAAGTACTCTGCTACATGCTGGGAATTCTTTTTTTGTCCCCCCTTCTGGAAAAGGACACGGAGATGCCATGACATGCAAGTGGATTGGACCTGAGTGAGGGAGCACTGGGCAGATGAGAGACCGGGTGGAGATGGCCCTGTATGCAGCGGGAGACCTGGCTCTGTTTAATCTAAGATCTTAGATGAGGCAACACCCAATCAGTGATTAAGGGGGGGGGGGGGGTAAGATAGAAACGGCCTCTTTTACCTAGTTTAAAAAAAAAAATCAATGTGGGAGGGGAAGACCCTCAGGGTTTCTGGGTGAAACTGCAAGAATTATTACTATTTACATTCACTCAGAAACAATCAGGGCCAAAATAAAGATCCAATGGGTTGGACTCCAGACCTTTAGTTGTCTGTGAATACAAAGAAAAACAAAGCCAAGACAAGGAATGTGTAATTTCCCCTAAAACAAAACTGGGAATCCCTGACGTTTTTTTGAGCTGGCTAACAGTACGGCCATACGGGTTCTTTAACGTTATTGTGATATGCTTAATTCCTATCAAATGATTGGGTGAAAGAGGAGAAACCTGCAGGGAAGGAAGCCCCAGACCAGTGAGGAGTTAGGCTGGGACCAGTTCCGGGACACAAAGGCGCCGGGGCCTGGGAGAGAAAGTGGCGAGGGCTGCCTGGAGGGCCGGAGAGCGGGCTGGACTGAATGACTCCAGTCTTTTCCGGGTTTAAACTTAAGTGTAGTTAAGTATAGACCTTCAGGCTACAAGACTCTCCACAGAAAGCGGGAGGTTTGGGGCTGAGAGGAAGGGCCTTTTTTTTTTGATGCTGGGGTTAAGTGACTTGCCCAGGGTCACACAGCTAGGAAGTGTTGTCTAAACTCGGGTCCTCCTGAATTCAGGGCTGGTGCTCTATTCACTGCGCCACCTAGCTGCCGAAGGGACAACTTTGGATTGGGGGATGGGGTCGAGAGTTCTTCACTTAGACAGCATGGTGGAGGGGGGAGGACACATCGAACCTCTCCTTCCCCCGCAGGCCCCGCCAGCTCTCGCTTAGCTAAGTCCGTTCGGCCGTTCCTCCAGGGCGGTCTTCGGGGCCGAAGCCCAGACTCTCCCCAGACCTCCGGGAGTTGCCCCCTCCCCTTCCTTCTTTTCCAGTCCACTCCAGCTGGGCCAGAGTCCGAAAACTTTTCCGGCCCCTCTTCCAGACCCCTCCCTCAAGCTCCGCCCTCTCAAGATTCCTCGAAGCTCAGGACTCCTCCCCCCACGTGTTTTTCCGGTTGTGGAAGGGTTCTAGGTCCCTCCTCCTACTGACTCCTCAGACCTCGCCCAGGCGCCACCCCCGGGGTTCCCCCAATGCCAGGCCCCGCCTCCGGGGAGGGATTTTGTCCTTCTTTCCTTTTCCAGGCCCCGCCCCATGGGCTCACCGGACCCGTAGTGTACGTCATGCGAATGCAATCGGACGTTGTGGCGCGTGTTGAGGAGCTTCACTACAGAGCCGCAAGTGACGAGGGGCAGATCGGAAGCGCCAGCCAGGCCTAGAAACCCCCCAAACAACAGCAGCGCCCCCGCCACGGTCCCGGCCCGGCCCCACTGCCCCATCGCCCCGACGGAAACACGGCTCCTCCCCGGAACCGGAAGCAGCGGGAGGAGCCAGGCACTGGAGGAAGTGGCGCCCCCAGGCCTCCTCTCTCTATGCTTCCTCCAGCTAGAGCGCCCGAAGGAAACGGCCAGACGCGCCAGACTCCCGCTCCCGCCCCCACGCGGAGCCCGCCGGCGGTCTCTCTCTTGCCGCTGTCCTAGTGGCCCATCTGCGACTTCAGCCCCGGTGAACGCTCCGCCCTGCAGAGTGGCGAGGGAGCGGACCGCCTCCTCTCAGTGACAGCGCGCCGGAAGTGACCTCAGACGCCGCGGCGGCTGCGGGCGTCGGGGAGGGGGCACGTCGGTGTGTGGGGGGCCCCCGGACTCGCTTTCGGTGGCGCTGCCAAGCGGTGACTCCATTTTCCTCGGAGGCTCGGCGCTGCGGAGGGCTCGGTAAGGCCGGGCCCGGGGCTCGGAGGCTGCTCGGGCGGCCCGGGGTGCTGTGGGGCGGGCTGGGGTGGGGCGGGAGGGCCTGAGGGGCGCGGGACTCCGACCGCGGCGTCCCCGGGAACACTCACCTCTCAGGCCCGCCACTTGTTGAGTCCTTAGGGTTCCCCCTCCCCCAGAAGCTCGGGGAGGCGCCTCGGGGGCGGGGGCGGCGCCCGGGCCCGGTTCTCCCGCGGGGACGGGCGGCCCGGCCGATCCGAGCTTGGTGTGGCCGCCGCCTCCGAGCCCTTCTTCGCGCCGTCAGCCGGGCCCGTGGCCGCAGCCCCCGCTCCGACTTTCTCCGGGACTCGGCTCAAGTTACTCCCAGCGCCGGGCGGGGATCGCGGGGGTCGGGGTGGGGGGCTTTAAATGGCCGAGAAGGCTGGGCTCCGTCTCTCGGCCCTTACACCCCGGCGCGCCGCCTCCTGCGCGGTGGCCCGCATCATTTCAGCTCCTGCTGGGTGACAGGCTGAGGCTGCCAAAAAGGCCCCAGACCCCTAAATACTTAGTCCGTGCCCTCGAGAAGCTGCTGGTCTAACCCGGGCGACTGCGGGCCAGAAACGGCGTCCAGAGGAGATGCTGGCCAGAGTGACCCTTCTTTCGGCACTTATTGTTTACTGTGTACTCGACAGTGTGCCGAGGGGTGGGAATAGAAAGCAGAAAAGCTGTGCCGGGAGCATCTGCGTAAATAATGAGGCTGTTCAAGGTGCCACAGATAGACAGAAGTGATGTGACATTGGAAGGTTCCAGCCATTGGGGGGAGGGGAACCCACCTGTGACCCAGTCGGCCCCCCGGGAGAGGGGGTAGTCCTGCTTCAGACCCACCAGGAGGTCGGGACAGCTGGAGGAGCGGGCTGGCGAGGCGTCCGGGAGCCAGGGAGGAGAGCTTGAAGTAATAGGATATTATGTCTCGGTGTTAGCGTCCCTGACCAGGGCAGGGGTGGGTTTTACCGCTCTGTGATGCAGGAAAGAATTTGAAGGAGAGACCTTTTAGAGGGCCGTACTTTAATGCAGAGAAGTGTCCTTGGGGCTGTATCCTGGAGAGAAAGGGACGAATTGGGGGGAAGTACATATTCTAAAAGTAGAAAGGGTCAAAGTTCACAAGGGGGTATATAGTTGAGGTGAATGAGAGGGGGACTGGGAGGGTGATAGTAGTGGATCTTGTTTGGCTTTGTTATGTTATCTGTGGCACAGCCTAAGATATCCAGGAACCAGTTGATGCTGGATGATTAGTTCAGCCCAGAAGTTAGAGTTGATTTAATTCCTGGGGACTAATGACATCACCAAGTGAGATAAAATAGAGGGAGCCAAGAAGGGGTCCCAGGACAGACTGTTGTGGGACGCTCACAACTATTTATTTGACCTGAATGAAGATCCAGCGAAGGAGACAAGAAGCAGTTATTGGATAGAAAGCCAAGACAGAGCTGAGTCAGGAAAACCTTTAGAGAAAAGATCAATGGTGTCAAATGCTGCTTAGAAGTTAAGAAGGCTCAGGATGAAGAAGGAAAACATGCCCTTGGAGTAGGCATTTAGAGACTCACTGGCCTTGTGGTGATGTCTTACTGTGTCTGAACTCCTTGGGGGGGAGGGAGAGCTGATTCTTGAGTTTGGGAGGTCTGAGCTGCATTGGGCTATGTAAGGCTACATTTGGCTTTGATATCCTGAGCCCCTGGGTGATCCCTCCCAAAAGAACAGATTCAAAATCCCCTGGTGATCAGTGGGATCAAGTCCTAAGTGGCTAATGTGCTTGTATCCTGGACAAGCTGGGGAGAAAGGGAAAGGGAAGTGAGAAGATCTGCCAAGGTTCTATAGTTTCTCCAGATAAGAAGTGATAAAAGATTAAACCTATATCCTCTTAACTGTACATCCATTTCTCTTTCCATTATGTACCATCTCTGCCCTTCCTACTTCTCCTTTACTATGTCTCTTGCCCCAGATATCCTGAGGCACCACCTTGGGAGTTTGCCATTATTTCTATGGGAGATAGTAGCTATAGAGGTACTAAAAGCCCTAGAGAAAGGTAGAAAGAATATACAGCTTAAGTGATTCTTGTGGGAAAACATTGTTCCCATACTGCTCTCAAACAGTTATTCGATTATTCATGAATCCTCATCTTAGTTCTCTGGCTATCTTGATTCTCAATGGAAAAAAATGTTTTACTCTCGTGGAAATAATTAATGACCCTTGGTCTAAGTAGTCTGAATGCAGAGAGTTTTCGTATGTCTAACTAGAGGGGTTCCTGTTGCAAGAAGAACTTGTCCCGGGTTTCATTCAGCTTGTCTTAAGTTCTTGACCCTGGCAGAGCCAGCCAGTTTCTAAACTTGAAAGAAAGGACCTGAGTGTTTCTGAATCTATATGCCATATGAAATGAGGAAGAGATTCCAATCTTCAGAACTTAAATTGGTTGCATCTTGGAAAGGAAATGATTTTCCTGCTAAGAACTTGATCTAAACCTAGATAATACATTTATTAAAGTCCTACTTTATGCTATGCACTGGTCTAAATTGGTCATTTTTCAGCTCCTCATCAATTGATATTGTTTGGATAAATCTAGGGATACATCAGCTAGAAAGCACCCTCTTTTGGAGGGTTAGTAACTTGATCTTGGAGACTGAGGGTTGGTCCTAGCTCTGATCTCATTTTCATTTCCTTCTCTGTAAAATGGAGGATACAAGTCCCTGCACTACCTTACTTGAAAGGTGCCTGGCATTCAGCATCTGACACAGCAATCCTTGCTGATTGATATACATTCCAAATGGTTTCTAGACAGTGAGATATGGAAATGAATAAAGAAGCCACCCCACCTTTGTGCTAAGGGGGACGGAAGAATTTTCACTTCTTGTGAAAATCGGAAGGTCTCATGTTAGAGTTGGCATTTGAGCTGTTCCTTAAAAGACTGGGTGTAATTTTAAAAGGCAGAAATAGAGGTGTGGTATTCTAAATGTAGGGAATAAAGTAATAAAGATTCACTTATATGCATAATTACATGGAAAGTTCTTCTAGGGAACTTAACCTAAGTCTTTCGATTTGTTAATCAATACAAGTCCCTTTTGAAAATTAGCCCTTTGACAGAACCTTAATGAAATTTGGAGGTAAAAACCTACAAATTCTCCTGAGATACCTCACAACCCTGGCTTGAAATCCCTATATGTTTTGGGGTCTAACCTCTGCCCCCAACATTTGATGGATCATTCTGGAACCTAAATGTAATTGTTGGGGTCTCATCAGTAGCCCAACAATGCTAATTCCATTGGAAGGTGGCCACATCTTTTCAGAAGGAGGCTGGCAGTATTGGGATGGAGATGAAGACCTTATGGAAGGCTAGTGTCCTGTCTAATGGTTGTGAGGATGTGTTGAAACAGACATGGATGAAATTTTTAGAAATTTCAGATTTAGAAATGACAGAATTTGATCATTAATTGAATGTAAAGTTACAAAGAGGGCAGAAAAACAAATAATACTAAAGTTAATGAACTTAGAAGAAAAAAAAAAGATGTTAGGTAATCCCACTGACAGAAATAAGGAAGAAATTTTGGGTAAAAGGGAATGATGCAATTCAATTAGATAAGAATGAGAACCTGAAGAGAGCCCTTGCTCTCAAGGAACTTATATTCTACTAGAAGGATACAACATGCATACATAAGTAAATGTAGCTTACTTGTGATTTGAGGAGACTGCATCTACCACTGGGAAAATCAAGAAAAGCTTCCCATGGAAACGATACCTTAGATGAACCTTAAAAGAGGCTGAGGAGTTTTTTGGTTTTTTTTTGGCAGAGGCAGAAATGCGGAGAGAATGACATACACAGAGGGCACTCGGGAAAGGGCATGGAGGCAGGAGATGGGATTCAGAGGAATAAATCGTGTGCCAGTGTGGCTGGGAGAGGATGTAAAACAAGATTGGAAAGATTGGCTAAAACCAGATAACAAACTTTGATTTGGAGGTGTTGAATTTGGTTTGTTAGTACAAAACACAGTGCTAGATGCTGGGGATATAAATAGAAAAGTAGATTGTCCTTAAAGAGCCTGTATTTCACAGGATAATGGAGATTTATTACAGATAGCTTTAGGACTGGGGAAACTTGAATTTGTCCAAAGTTGAATGTAAATAGAAAAGAAGAAAAGATGGAAGAGACATGAGAGAAGAGGGAAAGTGATTTCAACCAAAATCCTGAAGAAGAGAGGAATGGGAAGAGGGCAAGGAGTGTTCATGGGGGCAGGGGAAGGAGAGGAACCTTTAAGTGTACATTCATCCAAATTTAGGTGTAAAGGGGCATAATTTGAGATCATCTGTTGTGAGGGTCATGGAACAAGGCTAGTGCCTTGAGAGAGTAATGGGAAAGCCTAACTGTGAGGGTCTCAGCTGTTACATTGACATAGTAATTAAAGTCATGATATATAGTAACCAAAGCCACAATATACAGTAACTAAAGTCGACACCCTCACGTAATGAGATGGTGTCTGCCCACGATTGAGCATCAGCCTATCACAGGGCTGGAGGAGCAGCTGGCCAGTCACTAGCATGGTCAGGATTGAGTTTGGAGGGGTATAGAGAGAAGTAAAAGGGATTGAACATTGCCTGATACACTTGTTTGAATGGGATGGAGAGAACCTTTGCAACTTAGACTTTAGTTTTGCATGTCCTTTGTATATACATTTGTTTCTTCATCCTTTATCTCTTTCTCTTGCTTAGTAACATATCTCCCTTTAGAAATAGTGCTCCTCAGCCCATAATGTTATTCATATAACTACTTACCAGGGGAATATGTATCTGGGCAACAAGATTAAAGGTGATTTTTGAAAAATAAGTTCTGGGGTCTGTGGTTTCCCCTCCCCCAGCCAATTAGTTTGAGTTGTTGTTATTACCCAGCCCTTAAAATGAACTCTCCTCCAGCCCCCAGCAGGTGTGCCTTTCCTTTGCAAGTGATAAAGTAAAGCTTAGAAGCTCTGGGAAGTTCTGTTTTCCTACAGGACTTTGACCTATTCCAGCAGATCCTTGTTTGTGAGCTAGAGAACAGGGAGCTGCTGTGGTAGTTTAGGTTGAGGGTTTGGGGTGATGCAATATAGGGACAGTGGAAAGCAGACAAGATAGTCAAACTTGACCTCTTCCACCAGTTTCATCTTCAGATTCTTCATCCCTACTTACCTTTAATTGCCTCCTCAGCTTCTCAGGCTAGGGGGAAGCCTCCCCTGAGGCACCCTCATCTGAGCTCCCTTCCCCTTTCTGCCTTCCCAGGGATGCCATGGTAACTGCCATCAGGGCCTTGTCAGCAGCAGCCTCTTGTTCAGCTGCTGCCTTCCACACCCTGTTGCCTGCCTCTGTTGCACATTCCATTCATGTACCCTGTTGGGGAGGAAGATTCTACTACCACAGGGACTCTGTAAAGCCTCTTCATCCCCTAGGCTACTTTTGAGTAGGAATGGGGTGTGAACAAAAGCCCCCCTCCCTCCTGCCCAACAGCCTCCTACCAGTCTCTCCTGTTTGTCTGTGGCCACATGTCTTGTTCCTGGAGAGGGGTGTCCTTGGCCAGGGCAGAGCTGGGAGACTTCTCCCTCCCTCCCCTTGGCGTAGCAGCCCTCAGCGGGAGGGACTTCATGGTTCACCTAGAGAAGAACAAGGGCTAATAGCTCTTTACACATTAACATATGGTCTCATTTGAAGGAAGTGTTAGTGGAGGTTTTTCTGCTTATTTTACAGAAGAGAAACTTTTAAAGTTAAAGGAGTTAGTGCTATATGCAGGATAAAGTGGCTAGAAGTGTTGGAGTGATTCAACCCAAGCCTTCCTGCCTCCAATCCATTATTCTCTCTGCTCAGCCATGCCATCTCTGGGGAGAGCTTATAATGGTTTGTTCATTACCTCCAGACAATAACCACTACATAGTCAGAGGGAGGCTGTTAGCGTTAGTGTCCAGATCTGATCTGCCAGTGACTGAGACCTGTGAAAGATTGAGTATTCAGTTAGGCTGTGTGGGATGGATGGGCCTGGGAGTAGTAGGCAGTGTGTGGGGGCTGTCATATCCAAAACTTTTTTAAAGGTTCGATTCTATGCTGAGGGGGATTAGGGAGGAAGTTATAATTAGAAACCCCAATGTGGTTGGAAGGAGATGCCCAGCACCCAGTGGTGGTCACCATAGCCAGGTAACCTGGACTTTAGGAATGGTTGAAAACAAGTATTCCAGTTGAACAGAAAGGAATGGCATGTGGAAGGCCTCAGAGAAAAGCCAAACCAGGAGAAAAAAAACAACCAACCAGTCAACCAGCCTTTTGCTGGGAGCTTTGAAACTCTTACTCAGAGAGTCACTGGGGATCAGGCCGAGCCTTCGCCTCTTTTCTCCAGCCCACCAATTGCATACATTTTCTTCCTATAGATTTCCTAACAGCTCTTGAGGACTTAATTGGGGTGCTATGCCAATCTGAACTTGCTCCCAGGCTCTCTGAAATTTCCATATTTTGGTAGATCCATGATCTGATCAGGATACCGACTCCCTCCAACAAGGCCAGGTACAAATCGTCCTGTGATCTGTCTTTGAGCCTCCACCAAAGAGCTACTAAGTATACCGGAGTTGTGGCTGTTCAAGTGTTAGAAGGAAACTGAAGCAAACCAAGGGTTATATGACTTGTTACTAGCTACTAAGTATCTGAGGCCACATTTGAACTCAGAGTGTAGCATCCACTACCCAGTAGTATGCTAGAAGCCACTGGCAAAATCTATCCATTTTCCTTGTGTAACAGTATGGTACTTGACTTGCCCATCTGTTAACGTTTGCTCATTTCTAATCACATTATATTGAAGATAACTTTTTTTTTGGGGGGGGAATAAATAAATACTCATTGTTAAAATACTATACACAGCCAGCTGTCCCCTTTGTGTTTCCATCAGTTATCATGTTGATTCTTTGAGGATACATGATGGTATCATGTCAAAAAATACAAGTTTTTCAATGTAATCAGTCTTGCTGATGAGCTAAGATTTCTAATGTTTATGTTGGTTGAAAAGCATATGACAGTCTCAGAATGGTTCTTTATAGGATTACAGTTGTAATCTCTCACTTCAGAGAGAATTCTGAGATTGAATTTTGAGTTTGAGGGCCATCTCCATGAGTCACTAGGTCCATAGGGCCTGTTATGCTACCAGGAAACATGATATACATACGCATAGACATGCACACCTGTGTGTGTGTGTACATACCTACCTTGACAACCTGTAAATTTTTACTTTGCTTTGACCAAAGATTGGTATTGGTACAGATCAAAGTTGGTTAACTAGTGGATATTGCTTTGATTCCCCCAGGTTTTCTTGATGATAAAATAAAGGACATAAAGCTGGGTTTGTTTATTTATAATGCAAGAATTTGTTGAGCACTTGCCATGTAAATAGCATTGTGCAAGTGCTGAGGGATATGAAGAAGTAGTAGAAACTCTCCCACTGTACTTAATATAATTGAGATAAGACACCCACATACCGGACAGTGATACAGGAGATGAATTTGCTTCTACCTCAAGGTCTCCCTCTGCAATCCTTCCCCCTTATCCCTCCAACAATTGCCTGAATTAATTGTTTTTGTGTATGGTTTGTCTGTGGTTTGAATGCCCCAGGATTTTCCCACAGCTCTCCATTCTCTGCCAAATAAAGGCCAGACTCTAACTGCAAACAAGCATTGACTTCCCGTTTGTCCCTGGCAATAACTGTACTGAACATTTCCTGTGCTTTCCTATCTCTCACCTTTCACATATTCCCCTGTGCTTAGAATGGCCTCTCATCCTTGCCTATTAGAATTTTACCGGTTAAAAAAAAAACTTGCCCGTTTTCTGGGAACCTTGCTCCAACGCCCCCCATAGTTTCTAGCCTCTCAGATTTATAGTAATCTTTCTTGAATATGAACTCTCAATACTTTATGCCTGTTTTATGCACTTAATCATATTTTAAATTTTATTGTTTATATGTGTTCTGGTCTTATTTCCTTTATAAAATGTAAGTTTTTTAGGAGCAAGGCCTATGTGATATTTCCTGTTCCTCCTCTAGTGGCCTAGTGTAGTAACTACACTGTGGATAGGAGGCTTTGGATCAGTGTTTCTGAAGAAGTGGAAGAGTCAGCAAGTATTTGAGGGATTCAGAAGAGAGAACTCATTATGTTGTGTGGTGATGAGGGGAGACGGCAGTGCAAGGTAGGCATCGGATAGGTCGGTAGGGATTTAGGGACCCCACACATGAAATGCTCAGGAGATATTAAGGAGACTCATCTTGCTGGAGCAGAAAGTTCCTGTGGGGAGGAGGAAGAGCTAAGATTGCAACAGACAGGTTGATCCTGGAGGAAACCTTCGAGAGATCTAATTGAACCCTATCATTTACAGAGAAAGGAGCCGAGGTCCATCTGTAAGATGGGGATCCCTACATTATAGCCCAACTATCTAAGCCATGTTCTTAAAAGATATTAGAGGTCAGGTGGCATGATAGCAATGAAAATTATCTGGGCAAGAAAGGGGATACATATCCAAAGTAGAGAATAAAAGAAAGGAGGAATGGGAGCCAGCCCATCTAAGTAAGCTCCTAGCAACCAGCCTACCCCCAGGGAAGAGTTTATCTTGGTGGAGACAAGGGCTGCAAATAGCTTCCAAGACTGAGAGTCTTGGTTCTGCTTTCACCCTCCTAGCAGGTTTAAGAACCTCTAGGGAAGGCAAAATTCCTGGTTCTCAGCCTGCAACTCTTCATCAGGTCTCCTTGAAGCATTGTGTGAGCAGCTGTAGCCATGTCTGATTTTGTGGAGAGTGAGGCAGAGGAATCTGAGGAAGAGTACAATGATGAAGGAGAGGTGGTACCTCGGGTCACCAAGAAATTCGTTGAAGAAGAAGAAGATGGTAAGTGTGTCCTCATATTGGGCACCCTGCAGACAAGAGGGTGCTTTTTGTGTGCGTGTGAAAGGACTTGCACTCATTCTTGTGTGTGTCATTTGGCTTTTTGTGGAGCCGGCAGTATCTAATCCAATAAACTTACCTGGGCTTGTAGAGAAAGAGCTCTTAGGAGAGCTTTGGGGGAAGTCAGGAAAAAGTAGGTTTTATCAGAGCAAGGGGGAAATTGTGGGAGGTATGTTTGGGGTTAAAAAAATTATCTGATATAGTAAAGATGAGAAAACATGTTTGTGAAGATGATTTAGATGGGGCACTTATGTAATTGGGTCTATTGCCCAAAGAAATCAGTCCCTTCTCTTCCCTTGAAATTGAAAAAAGCTGGACTGATTTGGAGCCATAGGCAGTGCTACTCTCACTTATGACAAGAAGAGTAGACTTAATAATGAGAAGATCGTCTCTAAATCCTGATCATTAGGGAACAAGGATGTTCTGTCCGTTTCTGCAATGAAAGAAAAAGAGCAGCATTGTTTCACTGGGCTTATTTTCTTGCTCTAAAATCCCCAGTCTTGCAGACAAGCCTTACATAAGGTAAAAGACACATTTATTTCAATTGTGATGAGTAACAAACACATCTCTCATAGATGAAGAGGAGGAGGAGGAGAACCTGGATGACCAGGATGAACAAGGGAACTTGAAAGGGTTCATCAATGATGATGACGATGAAGAGGAAGAAGAGGAAGATGAGGCCAGTGATTCTGGAGACTCCGAAGATGATGTGGGACACAAAAAGCGGAAACGCAGTAAGTAGAGAGATTGAGAGGGAGGCTTAGGGGGTCACGTCTTAAAAAGAAGAGGGCCCAAACCTGAGGGGAACACTGCCCTTCTCTTTCAGCAGCTTTTGACGACCGCTTGGAAGACGATGACTTTGACCTCATTGAAGAGAATTTGGGTGTCAAAGTCAAGCGGGTAAGTAGAACACCATGCATTTTCCTAGAATTGGGAGAGGAAGAGGGAAAGTAGGTTCTTCCCCCCCTCCCCCTTTTAAGCTTGTTCATTGTTCTTTTTAGAGGGGAAGGAAAATGCACTTAGCACTCTGAATACAAGGGTTGGGCTCAGGGGCAGAGTTAAGCTGTGAAAAGAGCCACTTAGGCCGGGGAGATATGGCCTCAGTTTCCCAGCACAGGGCCCTTGGGTAGGAAAAAGGTCTCAGAAACTCAGGGTGAGGACTGCTGAGACTTCGTGCCATGAATTATGACTCAAGGGCAGGAAGGGCAAAAGAGATACCATGATGTTCCTTCCTAACATTTTGGTATATGAACGAGAGGGAAGAATCCTCATGTCAGACCCAACACACCCTAACAATGGCCGCCCTTTCATCCTCAGCAAAAGTTCAGGCGTGTCCGAAAGATGTCCGATGATGAGGATGATGAAGAGGAAGAATATGGGAAAGAAGAGCATGAGAAAGAAGCCATTGCTGAGGAAATCTTTCAAGATGGTGAAGGAGAAGAAGGACAGGAAACTGTGGAGGCCCCCATGGCTGCACCAGAGGAGGAAGAGGAAGAGGATGAAGAATCAGGTAGGTAGCATGAGTCAAGGAAACTGGCGAATGATTTCAGGTGAATAGTTTTTCTGGTCAGCAATAATGAAGTGGATGACATAGCTTCCATTAAAGGTTCTGGCTCGATAGTATTCACAATGAGGCCATTCGGCATAGTGCTTGTCACAAAACTCTGTTTCTGGAGTTCCCCCAAAGGAAAATCCGTAGTGTCAGTGAGACAAGCGTCTTTCCACTAGAACCATGTCAAAAATTGGTGGCAGAAGATAGAAAAGAGATTGCAAGATTTCTTAGGGTATCGCCAAATCCTATCTTCCCCTGAAATTTATGGGAATTTGCTCCATTTTGCAGTTGATCTTAAAAGCTTCATTATGGTTCAGATAGCTTTTGTGTATAAAGTGGTTTTCTTAGGATGTTGAGATTCTTCAACTTGAGGGACTTGAGTCACTGACCTCTAAACACTGTCAACATGTAACCATACTGCTTACACTTCTCTTCCATGCTTAGATATTGATGATTTCATAGTGGATGATGATGGACAGCCTCTTAAGAAACCCAAATGGAGGAAAAAACTTCCAGGCTATACAGATGCGTAAGTGATGTCACTATATTTGTATAAGATGGTAAGAAAGTGATTAGTCGTTGAATAGGGCCAGCTGGGCAATATTCTGGCAAGGTGGGATTGTTGGCCACACCAAAGGCCAGAATGGCTGCTGTTACTTTACCTGCCTCCTTGTCTTAAGTGGTCTTCCTTTAATGCAAGCAGGAATCTTAGAGTATTAGCAAAGACTGACCACTGATTAGACTGTGAACCTTCCCCTATGTTCATATAAAGAAAACCTGGGCCTGAATAGGTGACTGGACTATCTCCCATTCTTTTATAGACAGATTTTTGTCTCTAGCTATACCTCAGCTGAGCCCTTCTCCCCCAGTAGACATGGATCTTTTGTACGTCTTCCTCTCCTAGGCTTCCTAGTGTCCTTGTACCATAATAAAGGAACTTGAGGGAGTGGCTTCTTCCCTTTCACCAGAGCTTTCTTACCTTCTTCACAGGGCCCTGCAAGAGGCCCAGGAGATCTTTGGGGTAGACTTTGACTATGATGAGTTTGAGAAGTACAATGAGTATGATGAGGAGCTGGAAGAGGAATACGAATATGAAGATGATGAGGCTGAAGGTGAAATCCGGGTGCGACCCAAAAAGACTACCAAAAAGCGAGTTAGTCGGCGAAGCATTTTTGAGATGTATGAACCCAGTGAGCTGGAGAGCAGCCACCTGACAGACCAGGATAATGAGATCCGAGCTACAGATCTGCCCGAGAGGTTCCAGGTGAGCACTGCTCAGCCTTTGAAGTCCTATAAGGGGGAGTCTGTCTTCTATCATAGCCTGGCTTGGGTGGAATTGGGAATGTTTGGTGAAAGGGGAAAGATTAAATGAGAGAATCTGATCCAGACTGGTATGGGTGACCCTGACTCCCAAAGGGGACAGGCAGGGCAGGGAAGAGAGAAATGATTCAATTCTTAGCATGGGTAGCCCCACTAGTTCTGCATCCTTTCCCAAAGGTAGCACTATCTTTTGGAGAATGTGAAGTACAGTCATTGTCAGTGAGTACTTTTTAAGTGCCTGCTCTGTTCTGTAAGCACAGCTACAATCTATTAATCTCTTTCCAGTTGCGCTCCATCCCTGTCAAGGCAGCTGAAGATGATGAGCTGGAAGAGGAAGCCGATTGGATCTATCGAAATGCCTTTGCAACACCAACCATTTCACTCCAGGTACTAGCATTACCATCCCTGCCGGAGTACTGACTGTTTGGTAGCTCTTCCCCCTTGGGCTTTGACATAAACCAGCTACTTCAGAGTCAGATAACTCTGTGTATGTCTATTTGTGATAGTGTGTCTGTGATAAGAGGGACCGAGAATAAATATGTGGAGAGGGTAGTCTAGAGATTGGGAAAAAGAGACTTTTGTTGAAATTTTTGGATGAAAAGAATGGGAGACAAGTATATATCATCATCTGGAAGCCTCCACTAAGCACTTGATATGTATTGTACTTTGTTGAACATAAAGTGAACTATGTTCAGTGGGCTGGCCCCTCCCTCCAGAAGGTGGTTGTCTCCAGAGTAAGATCTTCATTTATTGGTTTTCCTTTTTTCCCCCTGCCAGGAAAGCTCCGATTACCTGGACCGTGGGCAGCCAGTCAGCAGTTTTAATCGTAAAGGCCCCAGCACTATTCAGAAGATCAAAGAGGCCCTGGGCTTCATTCGCAATCAGCATTTTGAGGTATTGTCATGAGTCCCAGTAGTCTGTGGCCTACTGACCAGCAGCTCTGTTAGAAGGATGTGGGAGGGCCTGGTTTCCATGTCTTAGAAGCAGGTAGAATGAGCAATCTGATTTTTAAGAGTCTAGTGAGAAGTAATAACATTGCTGCTGCTGTGTCTAATCCTTTAGCCAGGGGAAAGAATATTTGAAGGTAGCAGTGGTACCCAAAAAGTAGACCCAAATCTACTCAGACCTCCTCCCAAGAGCTGCCTCCTGGGTGACAGTCTGGTGTCTTTTTGCTCCCACAGGTACCTTTCATTGCCTTCTACAGAAAGGAATATGTAGAACCTGAGCTGCACATCAATGACCTGTGGAGGGTGTGGCAGTGGGATGAAAAGGTGGGTGTCTGCTTCTCCCCCAGGAACACGGGAGAGACACTGTGGGGCCCCCAAAGAGTGAGGATGTGGAGCCTAAGGCTGGCTTCACCCAACCCCACAGAAGTTAGGCTGCTGACCCTTGTCCTCTTCTCATTCAGTGGACGCAGTTAAAAATACGAAAAGAGAATCTGACGAGGCTTTTTGAGAAGATGCAAGCCTATCAGTATGAGCAGATATCTGCCGACCCAGACAAGCCCCTGGCTGACGGCATCAGGGCCTTGGACACCACAGATATGGAGAGGTGAGGTCTGCAGCTCCCATCCTCAAGTTTGTCTGGGCACAGTGCTCCCCAGCCACAATCTCTGCCATCCTTCCCCTGGTGTGGCCCTTGGGAGGTGACTCTGTTTCTTGTATCTTCCAGATTGAAAGATGTGCAGTCGATGGATGAGCTGAAGGATGTCTACAACCACTTCTTACTATACTATGGACGTGACATCCCAAAGATGCAGAATGCTGCCAAGGCCAGCCGGAAGAAGTTAAAGCGCACCCGGGAGGATGGAGATGAAGAGGAAGGTGAGACCCACTCTGGGAAGGGCCTTCCACAGGAGCAGTGTTCCTCCTCCTCACGGGCACAAAAGCAGTAAATTGGGTTTGGAGGCTGAGCACTGACATCCCAAATGTCTCCTCTTACCAGGTGAAGGGGAAGAAGTGGAGGATGAGCAGAAGGGCCCAGAGCTGAAGCAGGCTTCCCGCCGAGACATGTACACCATCTGCCAAAGCGCCGGCCTAGGTTAGAACCACGTCCTCCTTGTGCTACTGTGCTGAGTGCTGGTTCTTTGCTTTTTGCAAAGTTCTCTGACTTGGAGACCTCACCACCAGAATCTGAAGAACAAATGGATTCTCTCATCTAGGTAACATCTTACCCACTTAATCCTCTCCCTTTTCTTTAGATGGCTTAGCCAAGAAATTTGGGCTCACCCCAGAACAGTTTGGGGAGAACCTTCGGGACAGTTACCAGCGGCATGAGACAGAGCAGTTCCCTGCTGAGCCCCTGGAACTGGCAAAGGACTATGTGTGCAGGTAAGCACAAGAGGAGAAGGAGCTGGGGCAGAGAAGGAGAAGAATACTAGTGAGTAAGTGAAAATAAGGCTGACTTTGGAATCGAGGATCTGGGTCCCAGGCCTGGCTCTGCACCTGGCTTCAGGACTTTTGGCAGATCATTCAGCCTCTGTGAACCCAGGATTCTTCATTTGTAAATTGGGTGATGGGCAAGACTAAGATTTTTAAGGTCAGCCAAGCAGTGTGACAGGGTGCAGCAGCACTAACTGGGTTTCTCCTTGTTGCCCTCTTCTCACAGTCAGTTCCCTACCCCAGAAGCGGTACTAGAAGGTGCTCGCTATATGGTAGCTCTGCAGATTGCCCGGGAGCCCCTTGTCCGGCAGGTGCTTCGACAGACTTTCCAGGAAAGGGCTAAAGTTAATATCACCCCAACTAAGAAGGGCAAGAAGGTGAGCAACTGAGAGTTCTGAACGCTGCTGTGATCCTGAGGTACTCCCTGAGTAATCTTGGCCCCGGGGCTGCGGTCAGGAGACCACCAGCCTGGGCTCATGCTGCGCACTTCACTAATCAACCTGCTCTCAGGTCTGATGGTGTCCTCTCTTCCATGTAGGATGTTGATGAGGCCCATTACGCCTACTCTTTCAAGTATCTGAAGAATAAGCCTGTGAAAGAACTTCGAGACGACCAGTTTCTCAAGACCTGCCTGGCTGAAGAGGAGGGACTGCTCACCATTGATATCAGTATCGACATGAAGGGAGTTGAGGGGTGAGTCCCTGGCCTGCCCAGTGGGGGAGACAAGTGGTGATGGGAGAGATGAGGCACAAGGATCCCCATCTATCGAGTGCCAAGAGGGCCTGGGGAACATGAGCCAGGACTACTCAACCACCTCTTGGCTGCTGAGTTCTGTCTCACGAAGCATCCCCCACCCCCCCAATTCACCTTTGCCGCTAAAGCCCCGTCCTCTTGTCCTCCAGCTATGGCAGCGACCAGACGTACTTTGAGGAGATCAAGCAGTTCTACTACCGGGACGAGTTTAGCCATCAGGTTCAAGAATGGAACCGGCAGCGGACCATGGCCATCGAGCGAGCCCTGCAGCAGTTCCTCTATGTGCAGATGGCTAAAGAGCTCAAGAATAAGCTGCTGGCTGAAGCCAAAGAGTATGTCATTAAGGTGAGGTGGCCCACTGTCTGCTCTTACACTTACCAGAGGAGCTGGACCAGAGGTGGCTCCACATCTCTGGAGACTTGCTTTGGGGCCAAAGGAGAAACTGGGTGATTCTGGCCTTCCTGTGAAAGGTGGTAGGAGAGCCATGCCAGGAAGGTACCCAGAACAAGGTCCTACTCTCTCCTGCTGGGGGTCTGCTTCAGTGGCCCCCAGGCCAACTCTTGATTGTTATGCGTTTGTGTGGCTATCTGTGACTTGGGGTGCCTGAAAGGATTCAGCAGTGTTCCTTGTCTGTCTGTGCAGTACCGGGTTTGGTACCACATGCACAGCTCTGTTCTCAGTCTGTCATAGTCCTCTTTTTCACCCTAGGCTTGTAGCCGGAAGCTGTACAACTGGCTGAAGGTGGCCCCCTACCGACCTGACCAACAGGTGGAGGAAGATGATGATTTTATGGATGAGAACCAAGGGAAAGGCATCCGGGTGCTAGGGATTGCTTTCTCCTCTGCCAGGTATCTGCTTCCACCCACCTTCTCCCTATGCCTTTGAGGCCTCCTCTTCTGCTCAGCACTGGGTCATGAACTTCTTCTCTTTCTGCCAGAGACCACCCTGTGTTTTGTGCCTTGGTCAATGGAGAGGGAGAAGTAACAGATTTCCTACGGCTGCCTCACTTTACCAAACGGAGGACTGCGTGGAGGGAAGAAGAGCGGGAAAAAAAAGTAAGTGATGATTCCTGTTGAGAGGCTTATCTGCAGGACCACCTTCATTGGTCTTATTCCTCTACCTGTCCTTTGGCCCCCTCAGTCTTCCCAGGGGAAGTATGGCCTCCATGGGCTTTAGGTGACATCTGAAAGTAAAAAGTCCATTTCTGGCCAGTTGCCAAGTCTTATCCTAGAACACTTTTAGAAAAAGCTTGTGTCAACTTGGGGTTTGCAGCTCTTGAGATCATCTTGTCCCTGAAGCAGAAAGGCAGAGGTGTCAAACTCAGACTTGAACATAAAGCTCCTTGAGGGCCACAGAACATTACTGTCCCCAGCTCTTCAGTCCTTTCTCCAAGGAGAAGCATCTTGGATTTTGCTAGTTTGCCCACAGTCTCTCCTATTATCTTGATATCTTTCTGTTTGAAAAAGTAGCAGAAGCTAGGGGAAATACTGCTGGCTCTGGAGCATTATCTCAGTTTGAATTCCTGCTTTGTCACAGATTATCTGTAGAATTGGGAGCAGGTCATGCTTTAATGACCCTGGGTCTTGTTTTCCTTGTCTCTCAATGGAATCTCTTAATCACTCAAATGGAAGTGAGTATAATGGCACTGTGAAGGCCCCACTGGCCTGTGAAGGAAGTAACTATAAACTGGGAAGCTCTACAAAAGCTGGCTCATCTTTATTCCTAAAGAAAAACGTTAATTCCTCTTTTAAAAACAAATACTCAGGTTCTATAAGCTATCCAAGGAATGTAGATGACTGTCATAATTAAAAAAAACCAAAATCTCAGCAATTTGAAATGAACAAGATTAAGTTGAACAGATGAATGACAGATTCCTACATTTGGTTCAGAACATCTTTTGTGTGAATACAGGCTGAGGGAGGGAGGGATGGAGGGACAGAGGGAGAGAGGGAGCCAGCCCTACTTTGTCAAGAAGTTCCCTTAGAGAGCCTGATGTAACACACCAGAGTTTAGCATGAGCCAGTGCAGTGCTATATGATAAGAGACAGATTTTGTCCACAATCAGTAAGAGATAATTTAGGCCTTTTGGACACTGAGTAGACTGAATGAGGTTACTTAAGAGACTAGGTAGTGATCCTGTCTCTTTGGCTTCAGTACTCCTTTACACTTAAAAATTGTAGAGGATCCCAGAGAACTTTTGTTTATATTTATCAGTATTTATCATTTTAGAAATTAAGACCGGTGTATTTTCAGAATTCCTTTAAAAATAAACCCATTATATGTTTATATAAATAAAATTTTTATGAAAGAAAATCAAAATAATTTTGTGGATTGAATAGCAGCTATTTTGTCATATTTTTGCAAAGCTCCTTAATGTGTGGCTTAACAGAAGGCACCTGGATTCTCCTGTTTGTTTTTGCATTCAGTCTTTTGCTTGGTTTTGTTTTAGTTGAAGTAAAAGAAGAAAATCTAGCCTCACACATGTAATTAGAAAAGGGAGGAGCACTGTGATAGGTGGCAAATAACATCTTAGTGTTATGGTGAACATAGCTTGAATCAGAGGGTGGAGCAGCTGCTGAAATCAAGGCTCTTGAGCCTGAGGAAGAGCTGAGAAGGGCTTTCTTAGGCTATCCCTAGATCCTCAGAGGGCTGCTGTGACTGGGGGTCAGACTTAGACTGGGTGATCTTAGAGGAGAAACTGGGGCCAGACAATGCAAGTTACAGGGAGACACTTTTCACACTACAGAGAACCAGCCATTCCTTGTGTAGATTGGGGTGACAGTACCCCAGGAAGAGAGGATATTGAGAAATGATTGTTTTGCAAAAACAAAAGGATAATATTTGAGGGTGGGGGAAAGAATCCAAGAATCAGAAAGACTTCATTATAAAATATTGAGCTTCCTGTATCACTGGAAGTCTTCTAACCTTGGTTAGAAGCTTGGACTAAGTGATCTCTTCCACCATCTCTAAATTCCATGATTCTTTGAAGTCCTTCTGGTAGGGAGGATGGGGGAAGAAAGTTACTTCAAACCCACAATGGTCATTCAGCTCCAGCTTTCTTTTACCCTAGGCTCAGGACATTGAAACACTAAAGAAATTCCTGCTGAACAAGAAACCACACGTGGTAACTATAGCAGGCGAGAACAGGTAGGTCTGTTGCCTAAGTGTTCTTGAGCAGAGTTTGTTGTTCTTTTAGACTCACCCTATTTATCCCCCTACATCCGTTTATGTCTTAATACCCAGTCCTGAAAGAGGATCTAGGCCCTGATCCATGATGCCTTGTTATTGCTTTGTTACTTCTTGGGTCTTGGAACAGTCTGATTAGAGAATCTATCCAAAGACCTACAGATACTTTTCCCAGGGTAAAATACCTATGATCACTTCTGTAATTCATGCCCTCTGTTCCTCTAGAGATGCTCAGATGATGATTGAAGATGTGAAGCGAATTGTGCATGAGCTTGACCAAGGCCAGCAACTGTCATCCATCGGAGTGGAGATGGTAGACAATGAACTGGCCATCCTATATATGAACAGTAAAAAGTCTGAGGTAATATCTTTTGTTTTCCATCATCCCTCAGAGCCCTGCAAGTAACATTTTCCCTAACTCTAGATAAAAGTCAAGAGGAAAGCAAAGAATTTTAGAAATATTTGATCCAATCCATTTCTGACCAAGCAGAAATTTCTTCCATGTTGATCATATGTAGCTCCTTTCTCAAATGGCAGAGTTTAGAGTTGGGAACCCAGCAGGATGGAGAACCAGGAGCTTTGGAAGAAGAAAGCAAGCAATTTCCCTGAATCAGCAATGTTCTGTTGCTGCTTTATTAGGGATAGGAAAAGAGGCTCAGTCTCAGTTGGAATATTCTCTGTTGACTCTGTGAATTTGATTCTAGGCGGAGTTCAGAGATTACCCCCCAGTTTTGAGACAAGCAGTGTCTCTGGCCCGACGCATCCAAGACCCCTTGATTGAATTTGCACAGGTGTGCAGCACAGATGAGGATATTCTTTGTCTCAAGTTCCACCCTTTACAGGTAAGAAGAGTTAATAGATTTTTATGGGAGTTAATGCATAAGAGGAGATCCAACAAAAGGGATATATAATACCTTGTGTCTGGCATCCTTCAGGAACATGTGGTAAAAGAGGAGCTGCTCAATGCCTTATATTGCGAGTTCATCAATCGAGTCAATGAGGTTGGTGTTGATGTCAACCGAGCAATTGCCCACCCCTACAGCCAGGCCCTGATCCAGTATGTCTGTGGCTTGGGGCCACGCAAAGGGACCCATCTACTAAAGGTAAGGACCAGACCCAACTTATTCAGAAAATGCTTCCTATAAGGGATGTCCTTGAACCCTGATTTTAAAATCAGGGATATAAATTAAATGACAGTTGGTTCTAGTTTCATGGAACACCTGGGTGGGCAGAATCTTGGAAACAGAAGGGGGGGGGGGAGGTATTTCAAGTTTATACCAGGTTTCTTTCTCCCTCATCTTCCTCTTAGATTTTGAAACAGAACAATACTCGCCTGGAGAGCCGGACCCAGCTAGTCACAATGTGCCACATGGGGCCCAAGGTCTTCATGAACTGTGCGGGTTTTCTCAAGATAGATACAGCCTCTTTGGGTGACAGGTAGATCTTTCCATTCTACTCCCCTCCATAATATAGCCTTTCACATGTTCTTTGACATCCTACAGGATCATAACTGTTAAACCTTTTTGTTTGAATTGTGTTATTCAAAAATGGAGTGTTTTGAAACAAAAATGAAGAACTTTTTTTCTGCCTGTGAGAGGTATCTTCTGAGTTCCAGAAAATACTTCAAGGTGGCTAGATTTTCTCCTTTAGCTTGATCCTTAGATCTAGAGGAAGTTTTAAGCAAAATCCCAAAGACTTCAGGGATTTTTTTCCTGGCTAAAAGAATCTTCCACCCATGCCAGCACTTCTTTAGGCCTGGGAACTAGAAGATGATAATTCCAACAAGAATTGCTGCCACTGCCCCACCCCCCTGCCCACCAGATTTTCCTACTCCTAGCCTTTGCCTCTATTAGAAACTGGCTTTGCAATCCCAGAACTTGGCAGAGTACAAAAAACTTTGATGGCCATTTATTTGCCAGTGTTTACTAGAGAGATGGGTCCGAGGTTTGAGAAGTCTTATCTTTGTAAATTCAAATTCATCCTCAAATGCTTACTAGATGCGTGACTCTGGGCAAGTCACTTAGCCCTGGTTTGCCTCAGTTTCCTCATATATAAAATGGGAGAAAGAAGGAAATGACAGTCTTTGCCAAGAAAACCCCAAATGAGGTCACAAAGAGTGACTGAAACATCTGAACAACTGTCAGAATCCCTCATGGATTTGCCCGTTACAAAAGAGATTTATTCCCTTTATGCAAAGGCCTGTGATCTTGAGATGGAACCTTGCTTCACCTCCTTTCAGCCTGACTAGTGATCAGGCCTCAGTCTCCTAAGGCTGGGATGGAAAAAGAGCCTTAAAGTCATTTATGAAGAAAAGGGAGAGAGGGAGGTGTTCTATTGCCCATCCCTTCACCTGCTGGCCTCATTTGGGGCGCCTGCCATAGGCGTAGCACTGGATAGAATTTAGAGAGAGGCAGATTTGCCATACGTGTATAGTCACGGCTGAGTCTCTATATTGAGACTAGCCATGGATAGCTCAGTGTGAAACAAGTATAAATAGCAATGTAAATCTACTGTAAAAATAGAAGCTGTCCGGTGCCCAGAAGTATTGTCATGTGAAGAAGGGAATAACTGTGTAACTTTAGAGGATCAAACTAGTACTAACTGGGTGAAAATTACCAGGAAACAAATTTGCAGTATAAAAATATTTCTAACAATTAGAGCCAAACAAGAATGGAACAGACTGATTTGCATAGGAAACTCCTAGTCATTAAAAATATCCTTTATATATATATATATATATATGCATTTGTGGAAAAGAATACTACAAAAGCGTGAACACTTATATACTCTATATCAGGACACAGTATTATTAAAGTAGCCTTCTTAAGCACATTGCACCAAAATTTGAATTCACAAAATTAATAAAGTAGGAAAAACACTCCTCATATTGGCTCAAGTATAATTTGCATTCCTAAAATAAGAGATCTCTCTAAAGAAAAAAATGTAAACAAATAAACCTGGAAAAATCCCCCTGAGGTACTGCAGATTTTTTAAAAGTCTTCCTCAATAGGAGAAAGTGTGGCCTCTATTCAGACCAGCCTTGTGGCTCTAACTTGAACCCTCCACCATAAGGCATTTCTAAATGGGTCTGCTTCGTATGGTTGGCTGCTTTTTATGGGGTGTGCTGTGTTGCAGCTTTACTCTCCTCCTGACTATAAATATTCTTTGCTGGAGTGGGGGTCAGGGGAGAATGAGAGCCTGGGGCTGAGTGTCAAGGAGGAAGCAATTGGATTCAGATCCATAGATGTAGGAGAAATTCCTCTGGTTCTGTGGCATGGTCTAGGGTAGAGTAAAGAAACGGCTACTGGGGGAAAATGAGCTGAACTGCTCAGATGGCACCCTCAGGGTGAGTCACTAGGGCTCTTGGATGAGCTTTCTTGCCGGTCCCAAGGGCCCACAGAGCTGGCTACCAAGCTTTGGCCACTTCCTCCCTAAAGCTGGCAACTCATTCCCCGTCAGAGGGGAACATACTTCCTAAAGCATAGAAGTGACTGGCAAAATAGACTTTGTATACAACAGATTGTGAGTACCTTGCAAGACCTTGATCTGGGAAGGTTTGTGAAAAGAGTAAGATGACATAAAATTCTGGAAGAGATGAGCAAGCGATTTCTTGTTCTTTCTCCTTTAGCACCGATTCATATATTGAGGTTTTGGATGGTTCCCGGGTCCATCCTGAGACCTATGAATGGGCCAGAAAGATGGCGGTGGATGCTCTGGAGTATGATGAGTCTGCTGAAGATGCCAACCCTGCTGGAGCTTTAGAAGAAATCTTGGAGAACCCAGAACGACTCAAGGACCTAGATCTTGATGCCTTTGCTGAAGAGCTCGAGAGGCAGGTGAGCGTTGTTAGCAAGGTGGAACATCTTACACAAGTTTGAATACTGAGCACTCACCACTGGCATGGCTTTGCAGAAAGACACAAGTCTTCCAGCCCTGCTGTGCCTCAGAGGATTCACCAGATACTGCCTGGGCCTGCTAGCTCAGCAGGCTGGAGCCCAGTGCCAGTGATTCGAGGACCACCTCTAGCTCTGATCACAAATACATGGAGCACTGCCTAAAGGCAGGAATACTATATTGATACTCAGCACTGTGGAATAAAAGAACTCCAGAAAAATTTTTTCCTGCTGACAGTAAGTCAGAACATCATCTTTATAGGTAAAGAATAGCACATATAGTCACCTACATGCTTACTTAACAAAGCACATGGTTAGCTATTATCTTCTGAGAATTCTGAAAGTAAGCTAGTCATTTAAACTGTCTTTTTCCTGTCTTCAGAAATCTAGTAACAGGTTACTTCCTCCCTTGTGAGTTTATTTTGAAGATATACAATCTCCCTTCCCTGCAGGGCTATGGTGATAAACACATCACTCTCTACGACATCCGTGCTGAGCTGAGCTGCAGGTATAAGGATCTCCGGACAGCTTACCGCTCTCCCAATACCGAGGAGGTTTTCAACATGCTGACTAAGGAAACACCGGAAACCTTCTACATTGGTAGGCTTCAATTCCAGGGCCCATTTGTAATGGGGTAGAGACTGATGTCCCGGCCATTACACCAAGCATGTAGCTTGAACTGGGTGAGCCCAGGTAGTGGGGGAGAGTTGTATCAACACAGAAAGACAGCAAAGTCTTTACCCAGTTGGAGCTCTGGCTTGCTGTATTCTACATGGCAGAATTACTTTATATGGACCTCAATTCCCACTTCAGGTTATTGTGATTAATTCAATCCTACCTCCTCTTTTCAGAGATAGAGGGGTAAGCACTTATGAGTGTTAATACTCTGATTGAGAGGTTAATGTGATTTTGAGTCTTCTCTTTTCCCTTTCCTCCAGGAAAACTGATTATCTGCAATGTAACGGGGATTGCCCACAGACGTCCACAAGGCGAGAGCTATGACCAGGCAATCCGCAATGATGAGACAGGGCTATGGCAATGTCCCTTCTGTCAGCAGGACAATTTCCCTGAGCTGAGTGAGGTTTGTGGCTATTCATTGAGTCCCAGTGTCTTGGAGAGTCCACAGAGCCCAGCATCATGTTCATCTAATCATAGCTCTCATATGGGTAGAAATCTGAAAAGCATGCAGGGCCCATAGTCAGAAAATCAGATCCCAAAATGAGGAAACAAAGGATTTTAGGCAGTCAGTCCTAGGCTGAAAGTTGGCAGATGGAGAAACGGGACTCTTGGTGCCTTCCTGGGTATCTCTCTCAGATCCAAAGCAAAATGAAAAGGTTTTTAGGTGTATCAGGAGGGTCTTAATAAAAAATTTCATTTTTAAATGTCTTGTAACTAAAGGAGGTTGTGAATGGGCTATAAGCCCCTAAAGGCAGGCAGGCAGATTAGGTCGTCACCAGGTTTATTGTTCAGGGAGATCCCTGGGCCCTTTGGACCACTGCTGCTCTTACATCACCATCTGAAACACTCCATGAGGTGGAAGATGGAGGGTAAAGTGGGAATGCAGTAGGAGACCTATGGGTCAGTATTTCTCTTCTTTCCACTCCACTCCTTCAGGTTTGGAACCACTTTGATAGCGGCTCGTGCCCAGGCCAGGCCATTGGTGTCAAGACCCGACTGGACAATGGGGTCACCGGCTTTATCCCTACAAAGTTTCTCAGTGACAAGGTAGTGAAGCGACCTGAGGAGCGGGTGAAGGTAGGTGATAGAGTGCTACAACTGAGAAATCACTTTATACCCAGGACCACTAAAAGAAAGGTCTGGGCTCCCAGAGACCCTGCTGCTGCCCTCCTTATTTGTTCTTAACTGGCCTGAGACCATGGAGAGGAAGGAGCATCTGTGCCCACAGGGAATGCCTCAAGCAGAGTCCACAGATGACAGAAATAAGTTCCATTTCTACTCTGGAGCAAGCAGCTCTCTTTACTCACTTCTTTGTCTAAAAGGCTGCATTGGAGATGAAGGTTGGGGGGGGGGCGGGTCTTCAAATCTAGGCTCAATCACTGACTAGACCTGTTTCCCTTTCTGTAACAAGGGCCAATAAATTGCTACTTAACTACTTCAAAAGATTGATGAATAAAGCGTTTTCTGGTTTATCAAGCATTTTAATGCTGATTAAGAATGTTTATATTCTCTAATAGTTCTGAAATCAGGCAGGTTTAGGTGGATGAGGGAAGAGGATAAATTTATTCTTTCTGACAGTTTTGGGGTCAACTTTTTGGAGCGTTTGATATGCAGAAAATGGTCTTGAAAATTTAATGTTAATTTTTTTTTTTTTTAGCTAGATTACATCTTTTTTCTTTGCATTGAATGCAAACTCATTCAATGCTTATACTAGACATTCAGAAACAGGGTAAAAATTGCCACATTGCCTCCACCCTCAGACAGGCTGTAATTTACTTTGGGATACAATATGAATAAAGTGTCAATACCTTTGGAGGGATTGGACTGGAGGGTTTCACATGCCTCCACATTCTAACTACGTAGTGCCAACTAATTTTGGCCCTGTGGACATAGCTGTGTGAGAATTCTGATTCAAGAGGCCTGGAAGGGCTTGGAACTGCATAGGGCTTAGCCTGGGCACGTGTCAGGCTATGGGCCTGCTTGGGACAGGGGGTGGAGGGAGTATGGGGGGATGAGGGGGGAACAGGAGAGAAATGCCTACAAGGCACCGTCCTGTCTGTCCAGGTGGGGATGACGGTTCACTGCCGCATCATGAAAATCGACATCGAGAAGTTCAGTGCAGACCTGACCTGCCGCACCTCTGATCTCATGGACAAGAACAACGAGTGGAAGCTGCCCAAAGACACGTACTATGACTTTGACGCTGAAGCAGCTGACCACAAGCAGGAAGAGGATGCCAAGAGGAAGCAGCAGAGGACCAGTAAGCATACCCTGACCCTACCTGTAATGACTCTCCCTTTTATGAGACTCCAGATACCAGATTCCTTTTCAGTCTCCTAGTACTTTGCAGCTGGGAATGCTGAGGCTCAGGGTTGTAAAGGGACATGCAGGTCTCCGAAGATAGGAACCTGCTTCTCCTCACTACTTCCCTGAGGGGAGTGTCCAGTATAGGTCAGTCCTCTGCAGTGCTATGAGTGAATTCAGTGTACTTCAAGAGAAATTGAGAGATGTTCCTAAGCATCTGAGAGAATTACAACCAGCATTTGTTTCTGCCCCTCAACTTCCCAGACTTGGTCTCAGGCCTCCTTCTTCCTATCTAGCCAGCTCATATTTGAATCCTTTTTTCTTCACAGCGTACATTAAGCGAGTGATTGCACATCCATCGTTTCATAATATTAACTTTAAGCAAGCAGAAAAGATGATGGAGACCATGGACCAGGGCGACGTGATTATTCGGCCAAGCAGTAAAGGGGAGAACCACCTCACGGTGACCTGGAAGGTCAGCGATGGCATTTATCAGCATGTGGATGTCCGGGAAGAGGGCAAAGAAAATGCCTTTAGCTTGGGTGCCACCCTATGGATCAACAGTGAGGTAAGGGCTACCTGCAGGCTCAGCCTGCCATCTCTGCCCATCTACTCACTGGCATCACTAAAAATCACCCAGTAATATCCCCTCATGTATAAAACACGACCTATCTCTGTTGATGAAGCGAGTCGAAGTCACTCCTTCCTTAAATTGGTAGTGTCTCTGTATTTCTTTTGTTTACTTCTGGCATGCTAGTGACTTTTCAGCTCACCTCTAACTTTTTCCCTGGAGGGGAAGAAGTCTTTCCATATGCCTTTTGCTGAGTCCTCTGGTGTTCCCAAACACTAGAGTAAAAATCCCTGTCATATTTCTTTTATCTAAGGAAATTCTAACCAAGTTTTTAATAAAGGTACAATGTGGTGGGCATTTGGCTAGGCAAATAGAGAAACTGGGCACTGTTTTTTCTCTTTTGTAAAGCCAAGGCACAGCAATGTGCTAGGAATAAGCATTTCCAAGCCTTGGCTGAGCACTTTTGTGGTTAGACAAAAGGGAGCTTGTCCCTTCTCTAACCATGATCACCTGGACCCTTTCTACTCTTTCTTCCCCATAGGAGTTTGAGGACCTGGATGAAATTGTTGCCCGCTATGTCCAGCCCATGGCATCCTTTGCTCGAGATCTTCTTAACCACAAGTATTACCAGGAATGTGGTGGCGGGGATCGCAAGGTAAGCCCTGGCAGGCCATGCATCCCCTTTAAAGAAAGGCTCAATTCATGTATCACACCATGCCAGGCCATATTATCAAAGAATTACTTTACAGAGCTAGAAATAATAAAAACACTTCATATAGAGGAATATAAGGTCGAGATATACAGATTGATATATGCAAATTAGTGAAGGGAAGAGTTCATGAACAAACAAAATATTGAGGTTTGTGGGAGGTAAAGTGGATACTTTATATAAAATTTAAAGTCTTTGTACAGACAAAACTAGTGCAGCTAAAATTAAAAGGAAAATGTTTGCAACAAGTTTCTCTGAAAAGTCTCATTTCTGAAATATGTAGGGAATTTAGTCAAATTTACAAAAATAAAAAGACATTCCACAATTATTAAATAGTTAAGAGGATATGAATAAGCCATTAATTTGTTGTCCAGTTGTTTCAGTCATGCCAAATTCTTGGTCATTTGGGGTTTTCTTGGCAAGATATTGGAATTCTCATTTTACATATGTGGAAACTGAGGCAAACAAATGGTGAAATGATTTGCCCAGGGTCACACAGGGCTGAACATCTGAGACTAGATTTGAACTTAGAAAGATGAGTCCTCATAACTCCAGACCTAGTACTCTATCCACTGTGTCACCTACCTGCCAGGCTGTCAATATCCACCTAAAAAGGGGTTCTAAATAATTAATAATTACAGAGATATGAATCAAAACAATTCTGAGGTGAGAAATAGATTAAGATGATAAATACTAGAGGAGATGTAGGAAAATAGGAATACTATTGTACTGTTAATGGAGCTGTGAAATAGTCTGTACATTCTGGAGAACGTTTGTTTATTTTCTTAGGCTGGGGTTAAGTGACTTGCCCAGGGTCACACAGCTACAAAGTGTTAAGTGTCTGAGATCAGATTTGAACTCGGGTCCTCCTGAATTCAGGGCTGGTGCTCTATCCACTGCGCCACCTAGCTGCCCCTTCTGGAGAACATTTGGAATCTTGCCCGAGACTGCTCTTTGACCCAATAATATGATTACTAGATAGAATAGGTAGTAGCAGTGCTAGGTAGTAAGACTCAAAGACATCAAAGAAAGAGAGAAAGGATCTGTATATACAAAACTACTGGTCACAGTTCTTTTTAAAGAATTGGAAACTGAAGTGTTACTTCTCAATTGGGGAATGGCTGTTATGGTCTATGAATGTGATGGAATGAGAAAGAAGAAATAGAGAAGAGAAAGTTCAGAGAAACTTGGGAAGACATTTGAACTGATGGAGAATGAAGTGAGCAGAATCAGGAAAACCATTTATACGGTAATGGCAATATTGAAAAAGTTGTCTACCTGTGAAAGAATTATAACTGATCGACATGACCAGCCATGATTCCAAAGGGTTTGTGCTAAAACATGCTGCTGCCCACTTCCTGACAGAGAGCTCATGGACTCGGTGCAAATGGTAGCTTTTCCCCCCCTCTCTTTGGGGGAGGGAAGGGGCAGTGGCATCTGAAGGTGACCATGATTGTACACATTTGTAACCTTTTGTTTTCCAGTCTCATTGGATCATAAAAGTAGTCATGGAGAGGCTGATTGGGAATTGGGCGGGGTGGTGTAGAAAAATTGTTAAATTATATGCTTTATTTAAGAAAAAAAAAAAAAAAACTCTTTTAATGGCATCCCCAGTGAAATTATTCTGAGGGAGAGACAAGCTTGGGTGATGTGATCTGGGGAGTTTCCAGGGCAGCCCTCACCCAAAAGTGCAGGATAGAGACCCGACAGTGCTGAGCTCTTTTGGGTTGGCCGACCACCAGGTGGGCCCTGAGATGTTCAACACAGATGGAACTCATATATACCCTCCTTGGGAGCAGAGGGTAACTGGAGACCACTGGAAGGAATGCCTAGCCATCCTCTCTGTCATCTGTCTTTCTCTTTCTACTCCTAGAAACTAGAAGAGCTGCTCATCAAAACCAAGAAGGAGAAGCCCACCTTCATTCCTTACTTCATCTGTGCCTGTAAAGAGCTGCCTGGCAAATTCCTGCTAGGCTACCAACCCCGGGGCAAGCCCAGGTGAGTGCCAGAATAGCTGGAGGGAGAAGGGAGCTTGGCTGCTGGGCCAGGTGTGCTTTTTTGGTCCTGTCTTGCCGTGTGTGCACATAACCAGGCTGAATTCTCAGGGACAGACCTCATGGGAGGAGGAGGGCTGCCTTTTTGATCCATGGCCACTGTCCCCAGTGTGTGCTGAGAACCTTCCCCTCCCCACCCCTCCCAATGCTGCCCGCCTGTCATGAGGCTTGTGTCTCCTGGTGCCTAATGGGTTGTGTCTCTGCCAACTCCAGGATAGAATACGTGAGTGTGACTCCAGAAGGTTTCCGGTACCGAGGCCAAGTCTTCCCCACTGTGAATGGCCTCTTCCGCTGGTTTAAGGACCATTACCAAGACCCTGTGCCAGGTGAGTCCTCCCTCTTCCCCCCTGCAGGACCCCACTCTTGCCACCCAGGCAAAGGTCCTCCACTCCCATTGAGCTAAGACTCGGGGCTGGGGGACAGAATTCCACCCAGCCCCCAATCCGGCGAAAGCTCGAAGCTGATTTTTTACTCAAACCCTGCCCTCCCCCAGGCATCACACCCAGCAGCAGCAGTAGGACGAGAACGCCGGCCTCCATCAACGCCACCCCTGCCAACATCAACCTCGCAGGTAATGGTGGTCCCGATATTGGGCAGCGGGATAGAAGAGGAGAGGACAAAGCATCTTTTCTCAACCTGACCTCTCACTCGCTTCCACAGATCTCACCAGAGCAGTGAATGCCCTGCCTCAGAACATGACCTCACAGATGTTCAGTGCCATTGCTGCTGTGACTGGCCAAGGACAGAACCCCAATGCCACCCCTGCCCAGTGGGCCTCCAGCCAGTATGGCTACGGCGGCAGCGGAGGTGGAAGCAGTGCTTACCATGTAAGTGGTTCGGGGCTGGGTCCCAGGCCCCGCAGAGCACACCTTTCATGCCCCATGCACCCCGTGGCCAGGAACTATCCCAGAGCGACCATGACTGGAGTTCCTCACCATTGCCCCATCCAGGCCTTTTGGTAGGGAGATTGGGGGCTTCCTTGGGGGGGATTATATGGTAGGAAGAAGTCTCAGCATCTCACTGACCTCTACAGGGTCAGGCTCTGGGTAAGGGCCCGGGATTGGGATCTCATTGTGCTGGTTGGAACCTGCTCTGCAGCTTATGGCCTTGGGGAGCAGCACGTCTTCAGCATCTTGCTCTCTTTTTTGCCCCTTGCTTTGTGATCTAAGCCAGGCTGTCCTGTAACCGACGTTTCTGCTTCTCTCTTCACCAAGGTGTTCCCGACCCCGGCCCAGCAACCCGTGGCCACGCCACTGATGACGCCCAGCTATTCATACACAACCCCCAGCCAGCCCATCACCACGCCCCAGTATCACCAGCTGCAAGCCAACACCACCCCACAGTCCACCCAGGCCCAGGCCCAGCCCCAGCCATCCTCAAGCTCACGGCACCGGCAGCAGCCAAAGTAAGTCCACGGGACTGAGAGCATTTGGGGAAGGCGGGTATCCCCGGGGGGAGATGAGCCTCCCATTAGGCTGGATCGATGCCTTCTATTGACCCGGGGATGGAGGGGGCAAAAGAGTAAGTTCGCCTGCTGGCGAGTCCGCCCTGTGCTGTGCCTTCCTTAAAGGGGAGAGGGTCCTGACGGTTACCAGGGAAGAACTATGGATGGGCAGCCCTGACCCTTGCTTCTCTGGCATCTAGGTCCAACAGCCATGCTGCCATCGACTGGGGCAAGATGGCAGAGCAGTGGCTGCAAGAGAAGGAGGCGGAGCGTCGGAAACAGAAGCAGCGGCTCACGCCTCGGCCCTCCCCCAGCCCCATGATCGAGAGCACCCCCATGTCCATCGCCGGCGACGCCACGCCGCTGCTGGATGAGATGGACCGCTAGGAAGCCTGCCCTGGGACTCAGGTCACCTCCAGGGCTGAGCAGGGCCGGCCAAGCCCTCTTCCAGAACTCCGGTTCTGTCCATTTGATGGCGTGACGTGACATTTTCCATGCTGGTCAGCTTGGACAGGTGATGGGAACAGGTCACCTGTGTATAGGAGTCCAGGTGCTTGGTGGCAGGCCTCCCCACGCTGACCCCCGTCTCTGGCGGGGAATGGAGGACAGGCCAGGAGGAGTGTGTGTTCCCTGTCATTCTCTGGGCGCCTGTCCCCACCAATTCGGGGCTGCGACTTGGGGCACCGGGCTCTCCCGACAAGAGACATTCCCCCCGCCCCGGTCTCCAGTTCTGCAGGAGATGCTATTTATTCAGGGAGGGGTTCGGCTTAGGGGAGGGCCAGAAGAGAGGAAAACTACCTGACGTTGAAGCCAAAAGCTGGAGTGGCAGCCGCTCCTCGGAGCAGGAGAGTGGGGCAACCCTTCCCTCCCCGCCCCCACCCGCCTTGACGCTGCATGGCCGCCCTCTCACTGCAGCTTCTGCCCTGTCCATTGGAATAAACAGTGTTTCTACAGAGCGTGGTGCTGCTTTTCTCTCCAGCTGCTGGGGTCCCCTCAAAAAGCTTGTGCTGCCCAGTGCCCACAGCCATGTAGGCTCTCTCTGCCTCGGGGTCTGTCAGTCACCTCAGGTGCCAGTGCTATTCCAGAGCCAGGAATCCTCCATGAAAAGGCATTGTAGCTCTCCCGTCCTCCCTGATCACCAGGATCTGCCCCGCCCCTGCTCAGGCCTCTTGCACCCTCTGCCCCCACTGTTAGACGTTCTTTGCCACATCAGCCCTGGGGAGGGCCTCAGCATTGTGGGCACTGAGCCCCATCCCAGCCTCCTCCCCCCACTTTTTTATTCACTGCAGTTGGCCTCTGGGGGCTTCCATACAAGGGCTTCATCCCAGCTTTGTTAGAGAAGCCTGGGAAAGTGAGCCGGTCCTCCCGATCCCTGTCTCCCCCCCCCACAGCCTCGGCCGTTGAACTGGTTCTAGTCCCTTCCACACTGTGCGCCACTCCTGTCTGGGCCCATCCATGCTGAATGGCCTCCTGCCGGGCCTTATCAGCCCTCTCGGAGTCAGCCAATTGATGGCACACAGCAGAGGGAGAGGGGAGTGGCTGTGAGTGCTGTAGCCTCCCCCCCCCACCAAAAAGCTCTAGACAGACTGTCCCCCACCCTGCCCCTTTATCTCCCTTGGCTAGAGCAGACATAGGGCTCAGGCTGTCCCTTTCGCTCTGCCATTCCTGTGCTTGCTCCTCCAGCCCAAGGTGAGGGAAAGGAGGCCTTGGCCCCTGGGGGTGGGACTCCACCCCA
The DNA here is from genome assembly GCF_048593235.1 of Sminthopsis crassicaudata. Classification (NCBI taxonomy): domain Eukaryota; kingdom Metazoa; phylum Chordata; class Mammalia; order Dasyuromorphia; family Dasyuridae; genus Sminthopsis; species Sminthopsis crassicaudata. The sequence continues at coordinate 451,661,377 of NC_133620.1, forward strand.
AGTGTTTTTATTGAGGCGTTCATCTTGATTCCCCTCACACCCGTCCCTCTCCACAGTTCCTCCAGTAACTGACAGCCCCTGGATGGCCACCAGAAAACCCTGCCTGCACCTCCGGGGCTGCTGCCTTCCAGGCACCCGGTCACTGGTGCCAGGGGAGGAGCGCGGGAGAGTGCCAGGTGCTGGCTGCCCCTCAGCTGAGGCTCGGCCCCTTTGAGAGTGCAGCTTTCTTCCCGTGCCCTTTCCTTCCTCGACGCCCCTTCCTCCTCCCCTTCTTTGGCCGGCCCATGGCCTTGACTTCTGTCTCTCTGGGAGTTTCTGCCGGCTCCTTTGCTTTGGGCTCATCCTGGAGGATGTCATTAAAGGCGTCGTCCTGGCTGCCCCAGTCCAGGGCCGTGCCCTCCTTGGTGGTGGGCACAGAGCTCTTTCCCTCCTCTCGCTCTCTGCCCAGCTGGGGCTCCGAGCCAGGGAGGGGTGTCAGCAAAAGGCCCTTTTTCTTTGTCCTTTTCTCCTTTTTCTTCCCTTTGTGGATGCCCTTGCCATCCTGAGCTGCCGGCTGTGCCGGGGGGAGCCAGACCCTCCGGCTTCGGGTGGGAAGCACCAGGCCTGCAGTAGTGCTGCCTGGCGGTGGCAGAGGGGTAGCGTGGGACAGGCCACTGATGGCTCCCCCAAATTCATAGAGCACAGGGTCATGCAGCACCGCCCGGGGCATGGGGCCATAGCTTTTGCACCTGCAGAGGGAAGGGAAGGGTGCCCGCGTACAGGAGGGGCGAGGAGGGCCAGTGCCCCCCACCCCTGTGCCCGTCCACACTCACCAGCCATACCAGTAGCGCTCCACACACTGCTCCTCATAGGTGAGCTCAAAGCAGGGCACCTGGATGACGTTGAAGAAGGCCTGGCCCACGGCTCGGGAGGCCTCGTCGTTCACCTGCCGCAGGCACTTCTTCAGCCTGCCGGACACCAGCTCTCAGGCCTGCCCCAGCCTCGCCCCCACCCTCGCTCCCAAGGCCCTGACCGAAGCTGCCCGGCAGCCCCTCCCTTTCCTAGGGATACAGAAGCGTCCAGAGGGGCAGAGCCTGAAGCAGGGAGCCCGCTCAGGAGCACCTGGGGCACTTGGCTCCTCCTTGTGGCTCGAGGGTGGGAGGCCCCCGAACCGGGACCACTGCTCACCTGGCGTCACAGTCGCAGTGGCTGATGGTGTGCCAGCGGAAGTTGTGGTGGCCGTAGCCAATGGTGAAGGGGTGGATGACCTCCTGGCACTGGTCGTGCTCTCGACAGCATCTGTCTGTCTCCTCCAGCTCCCCTGGGTGGGGGGCCAGGGAGCTTAGTGCACCCAGATCCCTCGCCTCGTCGCCCCGAGCCCGCGCCTTCTAGTACCTTGTACCCTGAAGGGCGATGCCTGGCCCGGCGCCACCCTCGTCGCTCCAGCTGCTGGCCCCGTCCCCTTCCTCTCCCCAAGCTCTGCCCCAGCCTCTGAAGCTGTGACCTATGACCTTCTGCCCATGACACCCCCTTGCTCAGTGCCGGCCCTGCCCCCCTTACCTAGCTGCTCGTAGCTCTCGGCGTTGTTTCCTGCCCCGCACCACAGCGTGCCCGGGTAAGTGAAGCCCCTCTTGGCCCGGTGGGGGGCGGTCCCTAGGCTTCCTGATCCAGCCAGGCCCCCGGCCATGGTGAGCAGGAGCAGCAGCAGCGGCCGCGGCCCCAGCCAGCAGCCCCAGAGACCCATGGCCTGGTCTGCTCTGAGTCTCCTGAGCAAGTCTCTCCTCCCAGCGCCTTATACAGCCACCCAAGGCCGCAGGGTGGCCTGATCTGCCCGGGGAGGGGCTAAGGCCCCTGGCCTAGCCCTCCTCCCTCTTCCCCCTTCCTCACACAACCCCTTTTCTTTCAGTCCCTTTGCAGCCCCCACCTCCTACCTCTTGCCCCTTCCTCCCCTCACCCCTTCCCCTTTGTCTGCCTTTCCCCTCCCCTTTGCCTCCTTTTGTTTCTCCCCTTCCCCACCTCCTTCCTTTCCCCCTTTTCCCTGTCCCTCCTCTCGCTTGTCTTTCTCCCAGACTCCCCCGGATCTGCGGACCCCAGGCTCCCTTCCCCCCATCCCGCTGGGCCCCGGAGACCATGGCCCTCCCCTTCGCGCCGGGCAAAGGGGGCCAGGTTTGGGTGATGGTCCCTGGGGAGGAGGCAGCTTGGACCGGTACATGGGCTGAATCTCGGCTTTCGGGCCCAGCTCTGGGCCGAGCCCTCTCCCGTGGGCAGCTGGAGCGGCCCGAGGCCCCGACAGGTGGGCTGCCCTCCACTGCGAGAAAGCCCCCCCCCCCCCATTTAGAGCCCAAAGCCACTGGGCATAGGACAGGTTCCTCTTTCTGGCCGAGACCCCTCCCAATCTTAGCCCATAGGGAAGAACAGAAGGGGTTAAATCCCACTACCCTAAGCTGGGCCACCAGCCTGCCAGTTACCTCTGACCCCCTCCTCCTTCACGGAGCCAGAAGGGGGTGGGTCCAGCTGGTTGCTATGGCAGCCTGCATGGGGTGATGTTGCCCTGCCAGCCTTCTCCAAACAGCCCATTGATCCTGTGGGATGCTGCTTCTTTCCAGGCCCCCTCCTCCCCCTGGGAGGACCTTTTTCCCCTCTTGCCTGTGGGGAGAGCTCGTTCACACCCCCCACGGGGGGAATTAGCATAGGAGGCCTGGCTGGGGCCTAGTTAGCTGAAGTAGTTCTAAAGAGCCTAAGGGCCGGGGAGACAGAAAAGGCCCCCTTCCCACCACTCAATGGACATCTCAAGACCCCCCCCAAATAATCACTCCCCTCTGCTCCTGGGACAGCAGCCCCACACCCTCCCCAGATTGATCTGAGGGGCCCCTCCGTTTCCAAGGCTGGGATAAAGCTCCAGCATCACCACAGAGCTGCCCCCGCCCTCCTCTTTCCTGGCTCATTGGTGGGCACAAAGCTGAAGGCTGGGCACAAAGCTGGCGGCAGCTCTGCTGTTTCTGGATGGGAGGCCTGCCTCAGGGTGGGCTGTCCGGGGGTCCCGGGGCCCTGCTCTGCATTCATGTAACAGCATGTGACCCTTCCCTCAACTTTTCCAGCCCCTTCACAGGCTGCAATGTCATCAGTGGGTTGGGGTGCCTTGGTCCCCACAACTCCCTGCTATCCTGGAACAAGGGTGCTGGAGCATGGGAGGGGGGAGTAAAAAGAGAGATCTTGACTCTAGACCAGGCCTGGTGGGTGGAGAGATTCCCACACCCATGCGCCCCAGAACTGACAGCCCTGAGGTTGAGCCAACGAACGTTTATTAAGCACCTGCAGTATATAAAGTGCCACTTTAGGCACCTGGGATCCCACAATGTAGACCCCACTCAAGGATTTAAGAGCAGAAAGACAAAATCTGCAGGTGGACATAATACAAAAGGCAGTGAAGCTGGAAGGGGAGGGAAGGGAAAGTCACTTAAACCTGGGGGGTGGTAGAGACTGGGATGGGGAGGGGGCTTCATGGAGGAGGTGGAACTAGAAACGGGCCTTGGAGGGGCCTCAACAGACTGGGGGAGAACTGAGGGAAGAAAGAAAATGGCAGAAGGAACAAGAGCCTAGTTGGGCAAATCATAGGAAACAGATTGTGGAGGGCCTCAGAGAAGTCAGGGGGCTGAAACTTTATGGAGAAGGGATGGCCTGGAGCAGCAGTGAGTGGGTGTGTGTATTGGGAGGGATGGGAGGGGGCAGATTGGCTAGAGTAAAGAACATCCCAGAAGAGAAAACAAAGATGAAGGATCGAGGTTCTGCACCTGTGAGGGTTTGATAGGATCATAGAGATGATAGGTCATTCACAGAGACTGAGCCGCGGCCCAGAGAGGTTCATCACTTGTCCAGAGTTGCACAGGAAAGGGGGAGCACTAGAACGAGAGAGGAGCCTTTGTCCTACAGGCCGGTGGAAGCTCCATGTAAGGAGGAAGAATGGGCCTGGGAGGCAAGAGCACCTGCCCTCCAGATGAAATCCTGCTACTCCCTGTGCCGCAGGCCAAGGAGGCCCGTGCCAGGCCCCAAAGAGAGCCGCCATATTGGAGACAGCAGGTGCCCTGAAGGAACAGGTGTGACCGAACTTACTGCACAACAAACTATAAATGTGCAAAATTAAGAAACTAGGTTAGATCTGTATGAACCAAGGTAGAGCAGAGCAGAGAGCCGTAGAACCATATGTACAATAAAATCAAAACATCCAGAGACCTCAGAGCAACACAGTGGCCAACCTTGACTCTGACTCTTGGGGACTGGCAACAAAATAACAGCTTCCTCTCTGGGCAGAAGGGGGTGGACCACAGGTGCGGAAGGGTGTCTAACTATATTTCACCAACCTCCATCTTTAAAGCAGAACATTCTGGCCAACTGGGCCCTCCTTTGTCTCCTGCATTATGTGAGTGAGTGGAAGTAGAACTGAGGATGTAGGGTGTGGGGAGGAGGGAGGGACCACGGAAGGCATCAAGACTAGGGGGATGGGACCGGGGCTCAGGAGAACCAGCTTCCTTTGCCGCTGATTGAATATTGGGCAAGTCAGTTCTTCCTCCATAGGGGCCAGAGTGGCTTCCAGGGTCCCTTCTGGCTCGGAGATTCTGAAGTCAGATGTGACAAGAGGCGCGAGATGTGATGGAGGGAGCCAAGTTCTCCAAGAGCAACCGACCTCTGCCTTTGAGGAAAGGGTGATGGGTAAGGCACGTGGCAAAGCAATCAAGAAAGCAACGGACCAGGAGCCGGCCACCATAACCAGGGACCTGGAAGCGAGGACTAGGGATAGAACCTTGTTTGTCTGGGAGAGAAAGGGTCACAGATTTGGGCCGCTTGGGACCGGACCCCATGGCCCTTTCTCCAAGGTATCTCCCACCGAGTGCACCTGGTGGGACTTTCCCTGAAGTTTGGGGCTTCACCTGTTATTCCTTAGAGCATAATTTTTGAAAAGCAGGAAGAGAACAAAGTTTAACCCAAAGGAAATGCTCCCCCATGGTGGAATAATGGACGCGAGAAGAGATTCTCAGGGATCGACTTCCGGCACCCTCGCAATACCCTTATGGACGGCTGCCTGTTTTACCTTGGGGGATGCTGGCAAGAGATCCCGAGCAGCTGCTCCCCCTCCGTCACCCCACACTCCACCCCATCAGCACCAAGTGTGCTTCCCAGAATGTCCCGGGACCTTCACAACCAAGGTCAGGGCACGAACGGCAGGCGTGACTCCGGAGCGTCTGCCCGGTGACCTCAGACAACTCTTTCCTATCCCAATAAAGGGGCAAGCTTGTCCCTAAGATCCCCTAGAACTAAAATGCCACTGTCTCAGGATTCCATGATTCATCCCTTCCCTCAGAGACTCCCTACAAGCGAGACTATTGTATAAGGCACAGTGTGATGGGGCAAGGGAGCAGCAGGGGGTGCCCATGCCCACTGGTGCCCAACAGGCAGAGCAAAGTTCTGGGGATCCTTCAGTCCTTTTTCTGTCCCACCGTGCCGGTCACCTCCCCAGAGTCCCCATGGAGCACCCTAGAGAGATCAGGCTTTGGTGTGTGCCGGGGGGGAAGAAGGGCACCCAGGCTGGCAGGGCTCCTGCTTCCTTGATGAGAGAGCTCTTTGGTCTGGAAAAACAGTTCAGTGCAAATGCTTGTGGACTCGACACCAGGAGAGTGGCCACGGGCACCCGCGGGCAGTGCCAGGATCCGGGGCCACACGCTCATTGACAGCACTTGGCTCTTTTCTTACTGGTCGTCAGGTAGAGGTTGCTGTCATTGCTGTTGATCCCTAAGGGAGGAGATGGGAACGAGGCCTAATAAGGCACATGTAGAAGGGCTCTCCCGGGAGCCCCCTCCCTCCTCACCCTGGGCATTTCTCAGAGTTTGAACCTGTAACTTATTAGATGTTAGTTTTTAGGTATGTGATATGATTTCATTTTGTTTTTATCACACCATGTATTATTCTAGTGCTGAAGTCTTTTAATCAATAAAGGGCACAGCAGGGCTGTCTGGGGCACTTACGAATGATGTCTCCTATACGCCGGGCATCCGTCTTCTCGAGTTCAGCCAGCACGTTGGCTTCGAAAGTTAGCGCTGCCACACGGAAGAAGAACTCGCGCACGTTCTCGCCTGGCAAGGGGAGCAGGTGCTCAGAGCGGGCACCGGAGTGCCAGGGAGGGGCGGGCGGGTCACAGTAAGGATCCAGGGGACGGGGGCAGGTGACAATTGGACTTCAGGCATTAAGGTGCCCACGGGGCGAGAAGTATAGGTGGCTTTATGGAGCGTGGGACAGATAAATGGGACAGTGGAGGGGGACATCAGAGGTACCAAGGACGGGCATTGGAAGGAACCCAACAGGGCAGACACAGAATGGAAAGGCGGGCAATGAGGCAGATGGGTGCTGCAGGGGAAAGGACTGGGGATTCCTCAAGGCCCAAGAGGTAGACCAGAGACTCCTGGCAGACATGGCTGCCAGCCGAGAGCGCCCCACAAGAGGCTGTGCCCACAGCTCACCTGTGAGAGATGAGACCGCCCAATACTCAGCCTTCATCTCCTGGGCCATCTTGACAGCATCCTTCTCCATTAGCACATACTGAGCTGGAGTCTGGCAAGAGAAGATTGTTAATGGACTTGGGACCCGGATCCCTGCTCCTCCTGAATCCCAGCCCCTCCATCACACTCACGCTCAAGTCCTTCTTGGAGCCCACGAGGAACAGCAGCACGTTGGAGGGGTCGTTCTCCTTCAGAGCATCGGCCAGCCACTGTCTGCCGGGAGGAAAAGGCGAGGCTTCCCTACCCATCCCACCTCTCTCCTCCTCCCACACCTCTCCAACCTCGTTCCTGAGGTCATTCGTTGCCTACTCTGACCACCTTCCTCATGACCAAGAGCCCCTCCCTCTTCACCCTTCTCCCCCAGTATCGTACTTGGTGTGCTCCAAGGAAGCCACGTCGTTCAGGTTGAACACAATGATGATAGCTGAAGGAAGGAGACATGGAGATGCAGTCAAACAATTAGGAACGACTCTTCCTCCCCAGGGTCCCCCCATCCGGCCCCCTGAGTCCACCCCTCCCCTGCCAGTACCCTTGAGCACGGGCTCCCCTCACCTTGGGCTCCGCGGTAGTAAGTAGACGCGATGCATTTGAACCTCTCCTGCCCGGCAGTGTCCCAGCTGAGAGAGAGGACGCTGCATGGGTATGGGGCCCTGAGGAGCTAGAGGGGCTTGGGGCACGGGACACTCAAGGACGAAGGAAGGGGGGTTGGGACATCAGGGGCAAAGGGGGATTTATATGGGGCCTTAGGGCAGAGAGAGGTACAGGAGCCAGGACTCAGAAACAGGAAGACAGGGGAAACGGAGGCGGGTCCGGAGCATCGGACACAGAAAGGTGAGTAAATTACAATGGAAGCGGAGGAGGACGGGACACGTAGACATTCGAAGTGTTGAAAGAAGAGGCTATGGGCAGGTGAGCCCCCAGCATGGAGGCAGAAGGAGATAGAGCCGCAGGGATGAAGGTACAGGTTATCGAGGCACAAAGGACGCAGGTACAGTGATAGGAATGGGGAGTGCGATGATGGTGGGCGTTAGGAGGAATGAGGAGACCCACACAAGTAATCAGGGGCAAAGCTGCATGGGTGGGAGGCCTCAGGGCCGCAGAAATGAGTGCAGACAGGAAAGAGGGGAGAAGGGGGGGATCAGGTGGTGGAGCGCCACTTCCAACTCTTACGTTGTAGGTGATTAGTGTGAGAAGGACAGATTAGGCTTCTGGGAATGAGGGCAGAGACGGCCTGGCAACAGCGAGGAGAGAGTACTCACAGCTGCAGGCTGAAGGGGACTCCCAGCACCTCGAACCTCTCCATCTCAAAGTCTACCCCGATGGTAGCCTTGTAATTCTTGTCAAAAGTGTCTTTGCAGAACCTGAAAGGAAGTGGGGAGAAGCTGGGAAAGTGAGATCATGACTGGAACCCAGCCTCAGCTCCCCACCCCAGTCTCTCCCACTCCCCCACTTATCTAGGGGCTCGTGCACACTCCCAATTCCCCCACTCCTCACCTGTTAATGAGGCAGGTCTTCCCCACAGACAGGTCCCCCACAACGATGACCTTGGAGATTTTAAACCTACTGAGAAGAAGAAGGCGGTTAGTATCTAACTACTCCCTGCTCTTCCAGAGGCGGACTTGTCCACTCTGGTTCCCGGGGGGAGGGGGAACTGCTCAGAGGGAAGAAGAAATTTTGGGATGGAGCCCAAACCAGGCATATCAGGTCTCCCTTCCCAAGCTAAGGGGGAAGAGGGGGGAGGAGGTGATTCTATGGGGCTGGGACACTCTCCAGCACAGTGAATTGTGAAGGACACAGGGGCACAGAACAGTCCTCTGTGAATGGAGTGACCCCTTCTTATCCTTCCCCAGTAGCACTCCCTGAAGTGGCACAGTTTGGGGATCCAGTTTCCAGCCCACAGCCCCCTTATTCATTCCCCTCCCCAGTATTCCCAGTAAGTGCCAAAATGACGTCACTCCTCAGTCAGAGAGATAACTGTATTAATTATTAAATTAATTTTGTGTTAATTACAATTGTATGCACTACAATATGTCTTCATATATGACAGAGTACAGATGTTCTAAAGTCTGTACATCTGAAGGATTGCGGGTGTTGATCCCTGGGCAGTGATTTGTATATGTGATGATGTTCTTTTTTTTTTTTTTTTTTTTTTTTTTTTAACTGAGGCAATTGGGGTTAAGTGACTTGCCCAGGGTCACACAGCTAAGAAGTGTTAAGTGTCTGAGACCAGTCGGGTCCTTCTGACTTCAGGGCTGGTGCTCTATCCACTGCGCCACCCAGCCCCCTGTGGTGATGTTCTGATTGTAGGGCTCCCAGGGATATTTAATGATGCTAACTCCCAATAGTATTTTATTTTTCCAAATTCCTGTAAAGAGTTTTCAACATTCATTTTTGTACAGCAAATTTTTCTCCCTCTCTCCATTTCCTCCCCCTTCCATAAGACAGAAAACAATCTATTATAGGTTAAATGCAGGCAATCCTTTTAAACATGTCTTCATGTTTGTCACGTTGTACAAGAAACTCAGACCAAAAGGGTAAAAAGCAGAAGAAATAAAAAGCATAAAAACAAACCAACAAAAGTGAAACTACTATGTTTTGATCCACATTCCACATTGATCCACATTGATTCCACATTGATCCACATTGACTTCCAAAGTTCTTTCTCTGGGGGCATATTCCCGCCCCAGTCTAACGATGTTATCTGACCTCCGTTCCATCCCTAACTCCCAAGATCCCACAGACATCTTACACCTCCCCCACGTCCAAAACTGAACTCTTTCCCTTCCCTATTATTGTCTAGAAACAGGCTTGCAACTTAGGTGACATCATCAATGTCTCCTCTCTCTTACCCGCCAGTATCCAAGGACACTACCTTGTTAATGCAAGCAGGATCTTTGCAACAGGCTGCTGGTGAGCCTCCTTGCCTCCAGTCTCTCCCTACCTCCATCCTCCACTCGGCTGTCAAAGTGATCATTTCAAAGCGTGGGCCTGACCATGACCCCCCTATATTCCATAAACTCCGCTGGCTCCCTGTACCTACAGGATACCAAACCCTCTGGCTTGCAGAGCTGTTTATAACTTGTCCCCTCCAACTTTCTATTCTTCTCACTTGCCCCCCGGCCCATTGGCCCCACTCCCACAAACACTACACATCCTGTGATCCAGTGACCCAGTGATCAACACTACACGGGACATTCTATGTCCCCAGGCTGGCCCGAAGACCTCATGCCCATCCCTGGCCTGCCCGCTCACCCCGTTCTTCAACGCCCAGTACTCACCCCACGGTGCCCGTCCTCTGCTCCTGGCATGCATTGCTGACTCGAGGGTGGAAGGTTCTGTTGGAGTGGAGGGCAGCCTCCTTCCTCATGCACTGGAATGGGAGTCGGGGAGGGGAGGGAGAGGAGAAACTGGGAGGAGGGAGGACCACGCCCCTCCCCACCCCGCAGAGCTGCCAGGCAGGACCACCCCGAAGCCGCCTAAAGGGAGCCAAGGGCGGGCTGCCCGGTACCTCCGTCCCAGACAGCCCCACCCAGAAGGCCGATTGTAATAACACAGCTGGGGAATCCAGGAGTGGTCCGCCTTCTTTCTCACCCCTCCCGAACAGTCCCAATCCCCCGGGGCCTATGGTGGGGAGGCCGGAGTTCTCGCCCCTTCGCCCCCACCGTTCGGAACAAGTGACAGAGCGTCCGGGACACCCACCTGGGGCAGCTCGGCCAAGACCCGGTCCCTCCGCACTGGAGCCAGGATGTTCATGCTGTCTCCCTGCAGCAGCGGACTGGAAAGAAGTGGGGGGGAGGGGGAGGGAAGCCTGAGAAGTGGGACAGGCAGCCCCTCGGCTCTCCCGCCCCTGGTCCAGGGTGCCAGTCGTGCCTAACCTACAGGGAGCCTCATTCTGGGGGAGGGGAAGCCCCAGCCAATAACCTGGGGCTTCCAGAAGGCCCTACCTTAACAGCAGCGGCAGAGACCCCTCCCCCAATACGGGGCTCCCAACAATGCACCAGAGCAGGGATTTGGGGAGGACCTTTCCCAAACCAAGGGTGGAAGAGATCTCTTCGTTACTGGGTGGGGGCGGGGCGGGGGGCCAGAGATGACAGAGAATCCTCTAAGTAAGCTTCTGGAGGCCGGACGGGTCAGCTTTTGTTTTCGGTCCCAGGCTGGGGCGGGAGCCGTGCTGCTAAGTGCTGGTTGATTCCCCGAGAACTAAAGTCCTGCCAGAGGGACTTTTAAAAAGTGGGATGGGGACCCGCCCTGAAGTCAGCAGGAGTTCAAATCTCAGAGACAGGTCCCAGCTGTGTGACCCTGGGCAAGTCACTTAACGTCAGCAATCGCCTCAGGGAAAACAAAGTGGGACGGTGGAAGAGCTGCGGGCGTCCGAAGAACCCGGGGAGCAGCCCCATCGCCCAAGCTGGGCTGGGAGGGAACAAAGGCGGCGTCGGAGGGGCCGGAATCTGCCTGGAGGGAACTTGGCATCTGGCCCCATTCCTTCCCATCCGACCGAGGAGAAAAGAGCGGCGGAGGCCGGGCGCGCTAGATCGCGCAAAGATCGTGTGGGAGTTGCAGTCGGGACTTGAACCCGGGTCTTCTGCTTCCAAGCTGGGTTTTGCTTCCCTGGGTTCTGCGCGCGCTGCAGCCCTGAGCGCCGGGCTCGCGCTGAAACCCGATCCCCGGAAATTCCAGGCCCAGAGAGGCGCCCCCCGCCCCCTCCCCCCTCCGCGCTGGACTCCGGGATTCTCCGGCTACTCGGAGGAGGAGGAGGCTGTTACCGGGCCGCCCCAGGGGCTCTCCCCATCCCCGGGGTCCCTCCCCATCCCCGGGGGCCGGGGACCAGAACTCGGGCCACCCGGACTGATCCGCCCCCGCAGCCCCCGCTCCTCCGGGCGGGCCCCCCCCTCGGGCCGGCCGTGCCCGCCGGCCCTGGATGCGGCTCGTGCCCTCGGACCGCGCACCGCTCCGCACGTGGGTCGCGGGGACCCCTTACCTTCGGAGCGCTCCCACGGACTAGGCCGGGATCGTTTGGGAGAAGGAGGCTGGCCAAAGTTCTCAGAACAGGCGGGTCGGGGAGGGGAGGAGGGGACGAGAGAGGGAGGAAAGGAAGGAGAGAGAGAGAGAGGAAAGGAGGGAGGAGGGAGAGGGGGGCACAGGGCCGAGGGGCGGCGCCTCCTTCTCCGACTCCGGGCCAGTGAGTCACAGTCTGCCGGGCTCTCTCCCCTCCCCCCGGGCCTTTTCGGGGGTCTGCGGTGGGAGGTGGGCACGGCCGGTCCCCGACCCTGAAGCACGAGAGACTCAGGGCCGATGAGCCAACAGCTACCACGGCCCCCTTCTCCATACATTCTCCAGCCCCATCGCCCTTTTTTAGCAGGACGATGTCTCAGAGCCCGTGGAAGTCTGGATGCTTCCTTAGCCCCTCTCGGTCCAGTAAAGTACACGCCCCACCCCCTTCCATCCCCCCCCCACTCCAGCTCTAAAGCTAGCGCCTAAACACAAGTTTCCCTTTTGCTCCTTGATTCCATGGAGGGCTGGTGGTCTGTATCCAGGAACAGCCCCTCAGCTCCTCTTCTTTGAGAGAAAGTTAGAGATGCGGGGAGAGCTTCTTTCCCCCTTCTAGGCGAGGCCCCCGCTCCGTTCTGAGCCGCCTCCCAGGAGCTTTCCGAGGCCGCGGAGAGACGGGACTGGGGCGGGGGGGGGGGGGGGGGGGGGAAGGCAGTCCCGAGCACGAGCCGGGCTCCGAATGTCCGGGAAGCGGGTGAGAAGGATTCGCTCGGACGACCTCGACGCCCGGGAGGAAGCGGAGCGGCCCCGGCTTTTCCACGGTTTACAGACTAGGGATGTGTCCGAGAGCAAAGTCTCAGCGAGGGCGCCTTCTGTCATCCCCCGGCCGCTCCCTGGGGGGTTTCCACTTGTGCACATCTCTCACTGACTTTCGTCAGTTCCCTTCTCTGCATCTGTCTCTTCGGGTTTTTTTGTTTTCGTTTTTTCCCCCCCGAGGCTGGGGTTAAGTGACTTGCCCAGGGTCACACAGGTAGGACGTGTTAAGTGTCTGAGACCAGATTTGAACTCGGGTCCTCCTGAATTCAGGGCTGGTGCTCTATCCACTGCGCCCCCTAGCTGCCCCTGTCTCTTCGTATTTAAAAATTAACACAGGATAGATTGGAAAACAAAACATAAAGGGGAAAAAACCATCCAACCCTCCTTTCCCTCAGACATCCTGATTCTGTTTCTGCCCCAGAGCTCCGTCACTCCCCCTCCCCCTCTGCATCCACAATCTCCATTTGTCACTTTCAAGTTCGTTCTGTTCTGATTTTGTCATTTCGTTCAACTTTTTTTTTTTTTTTTTTTTAACGGCTACTAAGTCTAAGGCACATAAGTGAGAGAGGGGCGGGGCTGGCCGAGGACTCTGGGGGTAGTCACGGGACTGAGGCGGAACGCGGGCGCTCGGGCCAGGATGATCCGAGCGCGACCCGCAGCTGAACAGGTAAGGGGCGTCTGTGACGGCCCCGAGCAGTCCGGGAGTCTGCAGTATCCGGCCCCGCGAACAAGCCTCACAAATGCTGTCACCTGACTAAATGATGCTTAGGACAATGTAACAAGAAGAGTCTCCTCAAAGACTGAGACTCAGATCTCTCCCGGCTCGTAAGCCCACGGTCTCCCCGCCCTCCACTCCGGGCGTCCAGATAAAGCTGATAACCAAAGGAGCTAAGTAGTGAGCTCCCAGCCAGCCGCCAGCAGCCCACCACGTGTCTGGAAGAAACTACATTTCCCGTGAAGCCTCGGGATGGATTGACGTGTGCTCAATCCGGCCCTTCTCTTTCCGGTACTGAGGTAGAATTTGAACTACTAATCCCGAAAGGCCTTGCGTCGGGTTTTCCCTACTACCGCATAAGCACGCTCCCCTTAGTCTCGGACTTTTTCCCACAGTCCCCTTCGGAGGTCTCGCGAGATTTGAGTGAGAGTTAGCTCTATAAGCTCGTGGGAAGCAGCACGGAAGCCCCTTTCCCCCAAGATGGCGCCGAAGGCGAAGAAGGAAGGTGAGTTAGGGTCCCGGGCCGGGAGAGAGACTCAAGCTGTGGCGACGGCGGCGAATAGGCGGGCTTGGCGTGAGCCGGGATAGCTGTGGCCGTGCGCGCCCTGGTCCTGCCGCCTGCCCGAGGTCGGGACGGCGATCGGGTGTACCACGTGGGCCGGGCCCCGCTCAGCCCGGCCCGATCGAGGAAGCGCTCTCCCCTCCCCGCCAGGGGCTCCGGCCAGGCCAGGGCTTCGCGCGTGGGCGAGGGCTGCCTTTCCGTGGACCCCACGGGCGGTGGGCAGAACAGGCGCCGCACTTGATGCCAGGATTGGGGTTAGACCCGAGCCCAGCGGATCACGACCGGCGGCGGGCTCGGCTCTGACTGCCGGCGCTTAACCCAGCCCCCTGCATGCTGAGCGCTCCGGTCCCACCGGAGCCCTCGGAAGCCTCCGTAGGGCTTTCTCAAAGATGTGGGCCTTTATTCTGCCCATCTTACAGATGAGAAAACTAAGGCAGTCTGGGCCGGGCCTTGCCCTGGGTCTGCACGTAGCAGGCATCCTTGGGAGAATGAGATATTTAATTGAGAAAAAGACAGCCCGGGACTATGAAGGAAGCCAGGCGCGTTTGCCTGTGTGTGTGTGTATTAGTTAAGAAATTAGAAAAAAATGTCTATGTTCAGATAGGTGCCAGCTCTATGCCTCTGTGTTGCGGTGTGTCCCCGTTTCCCACTGCCATTTAAAGATTGATTCCAGTTTTTAAAATCCATTTTTCTTTTTTTTAAATCCATAATTCTTAAGCAAATTGGGAGGATTTCATTTGAAAGAGACACTGCCTCGTGCCAATGATGGATAACTACTGTTTTCCTGAGAAAGATGATGTTTTCAAAGGAACCACTGACGGCATTGGGTGGGTGGGGAGCAGCCCTTTATTTTGCAAGCAGAACCTTGCGCCTGATGCCCTTTTCTCTCTGCCCCCAAGCCGTCGTCCCTCCCAAGACAGAAGCCAAGTCCAAGGCCTTGAAGGCCAAGAAGGCCGTGTTGAAGGGTGTCCACAGCCACAAGAAGAAGAAGATCCGAACATCCCCCACCTTCCGGCGACCCAAGACACTAAGACTTCGGAGGCAGCCCAAGTACCCTCGGAAAAGCGCCCCTCGGAGAAACAAGTAGGACTTTACCGCAGTCTGTGGGACCTGGGAGGGTGGCAGGAGGAGCCTGTAGGGGTGGCCCGGCCTTTCCTTAGGAGGCTCCTCCTGCAGAAAGGTCTCCATCTTGAATACTGTTCGATAAACAGGTCAGGACTTAGTCAAATCTCTAGATTCAGTCTGCTTTCTGGTAGTAAGGGCCCCCACTGAGAGGACGAGAGTAGGAGTGGGGCGCTTCGGGTAGTTCATAGAGGTTTGGTCACTATTGCTAATCAGGCATTGAGTGAGGAGAGCATGTTCCCCATTTGCCTTTCTCTTTGTAAAGTGGATGGAGCTTGAGGCGGCCCTGCAGAGAGTCAGGGCTCTAAAAGGTGTTCAGCATCTCCAGGAACAATTAAACATGGGGGAAGAAAGTGAGTGGAAGCCAGTGCCCGGGGCCTCCCTTGTGTAGGCACTCACTGGAGCAAGTCTTCCAGGGAGTGTTTGCAAAGGGGGAAGTATCTGGACCAGATCCCAGATCCCTTCATTGTTTGGGAGTTTAGGAAGCTCACGGTGAGAATTCTCTTGAACATGATTCCCTGAAAAACGTCACTTCTACCAGATTCAAATTCCATTGTTGTGGATATCCACACTTACCTCTACTCTGCCCACCTCCAAATTTCTCCCTTGGCAATGCAAGGGAGCTAAACCTTCCCAGTCAGTGCCTGGAATATGTTGGACCTCACTTAGTAAGTGCTTGTTGAATGAATATGAAAGGGTTGAGGTTTCTTGTCTGGAGAAGCTCTCAGACTTTTAGGGTGCAGATGATGATATTCATAGCGACCAAAGTCTGAGCAAAGTGATCGCAACCTCAGTGTCTGATGCACCCTGCTTTCCCTGCAGCCCTCACAGTAAGAAGGAACAGGCTACCTCTGTTTTATCCACAAGGAAAATAAAATAGGGACAGGAAGATGCTTAAGTAAGATTTTCCTCACTTTGGAGAATTCCTGAGCCTTTTAGTTAAGAGGGCCTTTGACCTCCATACACCCTGTCTCTTCCTCCCCCAGGCTTGATCACTATGCCATCATTAAGTTTCCCTTGACTACTGAGTCTGCCATGAAGAAGATTGAGGACAATAACACTCTGGTCTTCATTGTGGACGTCAAGGCCAACAAACATCAGATCAAGCAGGCAGTGAAGAAGCTGTATGACATCGATGTGGCCAAGGTCAACACTCTGATCAGGTGAGCCAGGCTCCTCCCAAGGAAGCATCCCCAGCACAGGGAGGGGGGTAGGGAGTGTGGGCATGCACTGAAGGAAGCCTAAGGGGTTCATCTGAACCCACAAGACAGTTCCTAAGCCATACTGAAGGAGTCCTATGATCTAAAGCACTGGTGTGTCAGGTTGTCCTGTCTTTTCCCATTGTTCCTAACCTAGACCGTGGCACTTCAATGTTGTACATAGAAAGGGAAATGATCCAATTGGGACCTTTAAAAATAGGTTACTATTAATCCCAGTCTTCTAGAGTCTGTTCCCAGCATTCATGCAAATGATGGAAAATATCATTTTACAGAGAAAAATGATGTTAACAAAGGAACCACTGATGCATGAGGCAGGCCTAGAGAAGGTTGGGAGACTGGGAGAGGTCTGTGCTAAGGTCTTTTTCTGTTCTAGGCCTGATGGAGAGAAGAAGGCCTACGTCCGCCTTGCTCCAGACTATGATGCTCTAGATGTTGCCAACAAAGTGAGTATCAGAGCAACCGCCACCACGCCTCCCCCCCCCTTGGGTGCAGCTGATGAGTTTAGAGTGACCAAAGCCTGAGCCTCAGTGATGACTCTGGATTGGCTGATGCACCCAGCACTCTTCTCCCCACTCAAGGGCTTGCTAAAGGGAAGGAAAGGTTTGTTTCTATCCATGAAGCTCTTGGTAACACTCTTGCCTTTTGCTTTTCAGATTGGAATCATCTAAGCTGGGTCCAGCTCTCACTTCACCAACAATAAAAAGTTTTCCAGTATATCACTGTGCTGTCTCTCATGGAAGTTCAGGGTGGGCCAGGATGGGAAGAGGGGTCAATGGTAGTGGTACTTTCATTGGTCATCCTGTCTGTTGGGTGGGTTACTCAGCCTCCCCAGACCATTTCCTTCCACTGTTTACATTTTGTAGTCCTGAACTTGTGACGCCATCACCCCTCTCAAAGCCTGACAACTGTTTACTCCCAGTGGAGCACTAGAAGTCAGGGGAGGACTGGTGGGAGAGAACCTGGCTGCTCTTTGCCTTGCTTTGGGCTTAAAAACGCCTCAGAGAACTCCTTGAAATCTTGAACATTTTAGTTTTGTTCTCTGCCCATCTCTAGGAATTAGGGATAAATTAAGACCCCTTTGGTGGGGATGAGATGTCCTCAAGGAAGAGATTACTGACCTAGTTTCCAAGCAAAACAAAATTCCCCCCCCCCCTTTGTGTGTTACAAAGCTTTCACCTGATCCTTATTTACCTTCCTTCCTAGCCCAAGTCTTACCTTTGTTGTCCCAAGAAAACAATGAGTCTCCCCAATCCATAAGTTTTTCTAATGGAATCACTGACTTCCCTTGACCATAGAAAACACAGGACTTCCAAGGAGGATGCTTTTGGATTTGAGGGGTGTTTTTGTGTTTTTATGTTTTCAATAGTACATCTAAGCTGGTAGCCAAATAGGGAGCTGTGCTTCCTCCCCCACAACTGGGGGATGCTAGGCCATGTGGAAAGTCTCTACAGTTAATAAGGATGGACTGCACCTATTCAGTCAGTCAGAAACTTGTCATTGTTAGGCCGAAGGGAACCTCTATCTGGGCAGAAGTCTGATCGAAGCAGGCGGGAAAAGTAGGTGAGGATCATCAGGTCCAGCAGCAACAGGATGGTGAGCAGAAAGGCTCCCAATGTCCTCTGCCCCAGGTACTGAATGAAAAAGCTGGTGAGGTAGGCCTGGGGAGCCAGGCGGAAGAGGAAGTACATCACCAGGTTGATGTACTTGTTGATCTCGTAGAAAACATGGTTCTGATTGTTGCTGAGCTTCATCAACATTCTTATGGTGAGGAAGATGTTGCTGACCTCCACAAAGAGGGTCATGACACCCCCTGCCACAAAGCTGCCCTGAAAGATTCCGGAGGCAAAGGCAAAGATGGCCTAGGAGAGAAGAAAGGTCAGTAGAGGACCATCCAGGGAAGAGAGGGATACCTCAGTGATGAGCCCCTTTCTTCCCAAGGAGTCAATGCAGCAGGAGACCTGAGATCTTGGGTTTTTAATAATATCTATGCTTTGGTTATCACATGTCTGGCTTCTCTGCAGTCCCATGTATTCTACAAGAACCCTTGCAGCTTCAGGAAGGCCAGGGGAAGCTTGGTCTTGCTTCTAGTGCTGCAATCCCTCTTCACCCACACTAGCCACCTGTGTTCTCTCCAGGGCACAGAAAGCTGGTAGACCCGGTCAGACAGCCACAGTGGGCTAGGCTAAAGGGTGGGGATACAAAGACAGGACTCTCCTGAGGGCCCAGCCCAGATCCTTGTCATGGGATTTCAGGTCTCCCCCTCCCACAGAGCTCTGGGACTTTGAGGGGCAGCTAGGTGGTACAGTGGATTCTGGAGGACTTCAAGTCTGCTCTCAGACACTCAACATTTCCTAGCTGTGTCACCCTGAGCAAGTCACTTAATCCTAGTTGCCTCGGGAAAAAAAAGGAAAAGCAGGACTGAATTCAGTGTCTGGCAGTATTGCACATGGAGGCTCCTGTTCTTTACCATTTTTAAGGGGATTGTCAAAGGTTTCTGCCTCAACTAGAGAGGGGAATTCCTTCTCACATCCAGAATTAGCAAATGTGTCCAATTAGGAGACCTTATTGGAGGAGTGAAAAGAAGCTCCGCCCTAGTGGCCGAACTGCTCAGACTATGCCAGGGGTATTGTAGCCCCTATCCCTGCCCGACCAATTCTCCCAGAGCACGTTAGAACACTGGGGGGAAAGGCTTCTGGGACAGTCTGTTCCTGCTAGGCCAGTATCCGGGAGGGGGACCAGAGCTGACCCAAGCCTGCTGACTCTGATAAGGGCTGCCTCGGCCTTCCTGGCCGCTTCCTCCCAGGGCCTCTGCCTCACCAAGACGTGGTGCACCAGATATTCCCACGACGCCCGAGCCTGGCCGCTCAACACGATGTCCAACGTGTCATGGATAAAATAGCCTGCAGAAGGGGGCAAGCAGAGAGGCCATGTGACCGGCCCTGGGGTCTCGGGCCCCCCGCGCCCCGCCCCCCGCGGGCTCCCCAGCCAGCACCTACCGGTGGAGAAGCAGACGAGCCAATAGCCGGAAAGGGACGAGGCGGTCTCGAGCTCCACCAGCATCTCCGGGGTCTGCCAGACGCTGTGGGCCAAGGGGGAGGGGGAGATCCCTCATCACCCCACTGGCCCCGGAGGGCCTGGCTCTCAGAGGAGGGGGGGGGTGTTCCGAGAAGCCGGCCCTCCCGATTGGCCGCTGGGAGAGGAGGGGCGGGGTCGGGCGCTAGGCGGGGCCTGGCGGGCGTCCAGGTGCCTCCGGTTTCCCAGGTGAGAGTTCCCCCTCGCCTCTGGGTCCTTTCCCACCCTCGGCCCCCGCCCTGCTCCCGCTTGGCCCGGGTTCCAAAAAGGGAATCAGGTGAGAGTGCCGGGCTCACCCCGCCCCTCGTGAGTCCCGGAGGAGCCGCGGCCCCGGCCGGGGTGGGCCCCCTCCCCACTCACCAGAGCAGAGCCCAGAGTCCGGACACGATGGAGTGGGCGAAGGAGACGAGCAGGTTGTGCCAGCGCCAGGTGCGCACGGGGTCGCCTCGCACGTTGGTGGGCAGGGGCAGCCGGGCCAGCAGCAGCAGGGCGGCCCGGAAGGTCAGCGTGGTGCCCAGCAGCAGCAGCGCGGGGGGCACGGTCTGGAGCATGGGGTCGCTCTCGGGCGCCTCGGCCGGCGCCGCTCCGGATGCGCCGCAGCTGTCGGGGCGACCTCTCGGGCCGTCAGAGGCCGGCCCCTCGGTCCCGCTGCCTCCCTCCCGGCCGGCCCCTCCCCCACGGCGCCTCTGCCCCCGCCCCCTCCGGTCCCCGCCAGCCCCCGCCCCCTCCGGCCCTCCGCCCGCCTGCTCACCGCCTCCTCCCAGCGCGGGGGCAACCCCCGGTCCTCGGCCCCGAAGGGAGCCTCGCCCGCCCGGCCCAGTCCCCGGCACTCTCGCAGATCAACTTTTCCAAGTTGCCCAGAGGTCCGCGGCGGGGAAGGGGCGCCCGCCCCCCGCCCCGTCCAGGAGAGCTCACCTGCCCAGCTCCCGGGATCGGGAGCCGCGATCTCCGGCCGGGGCTGGCTACCGGTGCGTGGGCACGGAGCGTCCGGGAGCCGGAGCTGCTGGCGCCTGGAGTGGGCAGGTTGTGAACGGGCGCAGGGGACACCCAGGGATTCTTTCCGGCTTCCCTCCGCCCTCTCCCCTTGCCCCCTCCCCCAGCCTCATTAACCCGGAGCGTCCCCGGGCGAGTTCCCTCCTGCCCGGCTTCCCCCGCCTACTGCCCGACGCCATGCCCCGGGGGAGGGGAGAGGCCGGCCGCTCCGGCCCCGCGCCCCGGCCCGAGGGGCGGCCGCCCCACGCTCCCAGCCCGCAGCCCTCTCCCACCCTTGGAGTGACCTTCGCTTTCCCGGCCCAGCCCGGCTCCGTCCCGCCCCGTCGGACCCCATGGCTGGCCCAGGTCCCCGCCGCCTCCGGTTCGCTGTCCCTCTTTGGGCGCCCCGCCCCCTCCCTCCCCCTGGCCCGCACGTGTCCTGGGACCCAGATGTCCGGAGCAGCTGCCGACCTGGGCCGCTAGGTGTCAGTGTGGCTGCACAGTGGAGCCCTCAGCCCCCCACGTCCAGCCCCAGCCGGGCGACGGGAAGGAAGAGGTGCTTCCTCTTCGGCTGCTTGTTAAGGGGATGGAGAGTGAATGCCTGCCGGGTGCCGGGCATCTGACAGATCCGCCCCATTGGGGTGGCCGGGGGCTCGCTCTCGGGGTGTCTCCCTTCTGGGGGCTCCCCGGCAGCCCACTCCGTCTTAAAGGCGGCCGCCTGCATTTCCCACTAAAGTCGTGCTTTAGGATTTTGCAAAGCAGAGCAAGGGGCTAAGGTCCTGGCTTTATCCCCATAGTACAGATGCGGACACCGAGACTCAGGAACTTGGGCCAGGTGGGCTGGGATTCAAACCTGAGCTGCTTGGTTCAAAGTCCAACGTTCTTGGTCTGAAGCCCAGGCAGCCTGAGCCTGGGGAGGGGCATGAGTCAAAGAGCCCGCCTGGGCCTCCGGCTCTAACTCTGTGGTCCTGAAAAGCTCCATCTGTGCCCCAGCAGCCTGGGGTGGCCAGAGGCGGACCCTGTGGAGTCCAGTCACCCCGAGGCCAGAGGGGCAGTGGCTGAGGGTCCTGAGGGGCAGTGGCTGAGGGTCCCGTCGCCCCCAGGCCAGAGGGGCAGTGGCTGAGGGTCCCGTCGCCCCCAGGCCAGAGGGGCAGTGGTGGCCCTGGCTCTTTTTAAGTCTCTGCTCGACCTTGAATGCCTCGGCCCCAGCAGTAAACTACCCCCCCTGCTCTTTCCCCCTCCCCAACCCCAGAAGTGTTTACTCTTCCCCTCCGAGAGCTGCTCCTCAGCTTACACATTAACCCAGCCTGGCTCCCCAGGCCCAGAACTAGCCTAAATAAGAGCAGACAGCTTCGGGCCTCAATCCCCACCCCATGCTTGGCTGTGCTGGCCCCCGACCCCGCACCTAAGAAACTGCCCCAGCTGGGGCCGGCCACCCCTCCCCCTCAGGGTTTCCAGGCAGAGACAGTTTCAAGGGCACCACATCTCTCATGGGGTGAAACCTCAAAGGTTTCAGGGGCCCCATTGCCTCCTTCCCCTGGTACTTTTCATCGTCAAAGTCCTCCTTGTATCTCATGAGGCAGCTGGGTGGTGCAGAGGATAGAGACAAGAACTGGAACAGGAAGACCCAAGTTCAAATCTAGTCTTAAGAAGCTGGGCGAGTCACTTAACATCTGAGCCTCAGTTCTTGCCCCTGCTTCAGAGGACTGCTGTAAGATTAACAAGGCAAAGTTGAACCTGCGTTTCCTGGCACTGAGGCTGGAGGGGGTGAGAGGCAGGAACAGGGATCCTGGGCGGTAGGAGAGAAAGTGGGGTCCCGAGCCAGTGTCCCTTCTTCCAGCTTCCGGGTTGCCTACATTTGTCTCCCACCCACTCAGAAGCCAGAGAAGCCCAGGCCTCAGCTAATTATCCTCATCCCCATCATTATGAGGTATTTATGGCCCCGCCAAGAGCCTGGAATTAGACCCACTTCCTGTTTGGGGCAGGAGAGCAGGATTCTGCCCGGGGCCCGGGGCCCTGAACGTGACCGTGAGCTGGCCCTCACTAGGGCCCTCCAAGGCTTGCTGGGAACATCTGACCCACTCCTGCCCTAGCGGGCTCAAGTGACTTTTCTTCTCAAGGGCTCATACAAATGAAGCCACGGCAGCTTCACTTAACTTGACCGTTTTGCAATCAGGAACTTTAATGAGTGAGAAGGGAAATTCTTATTACCTTCAGACACACACAGAGCTCATCCCCTTGAGCTGCAACTTCCTGTCAAACTGCAGAAAAAGACTTTATTTACACTTCTGCAATGTTCCCCCTGCTCCTCTCCAGACACTGACCTCCTGGCTTCAAGTTCCAACTAAAATCCTGCCTTCTCCAGGAAACCTTCCCTAACCCTCTTAATTCCGCCCCCCCCCCCCCCTGCTTCCTTATTGCCTGTTTTTCCTGGATACATTTATTTGTGCCTCACTCTATTTTCTGGAGTTAAATCCTTTGAGTGTTTTCAGGTTTCCTTTGTTCTGGACACGGGGCACAAAGCCCAGTCCTTTCTTCAATCCTCCTTTTCTCTGCATTTCTGAAACACGGCACTTTCATCTCCCGTGTCTCCCACTGCCTTTCTCCTTACCCCTTACAAGGAGGTACCCCAAGCTTCTCCCCTTGGCCCTCTCCTCTCATTTGCTGCCATCGTCTCAGGAATAACCTCCAATGTGTAGTGGAAAGAACTCCCTTGTCCTGACTTGACATTTAGCTGTGGACCTTGGCGAGTCATTTAACCCCTTAAAGCTTCACGGTTTTTTCCTCAGTACACGAGGAGGTGGCATTTAATTAGACTGGCAGATGGCATCTTCCAACTCAAAAATACTGACTTTATGATGTGAAAATCTTTTTTGACCAGTAGGTGGTGCAATGGGTAGAGTGCTACCCGAGAATCAGGAACACCCGAGTTCAAATGCTGCTCCAGGAGCCTTCCCAGGTCCCTTTACCTCTTAGCCTCAGTTTTCTCATCTGTAAAATGCAGATATTATTAGCACAAATTTTTTTGATTTTGTATTTTTTATTACAGCTTTTTATTTTCAAAACATGCATGGATAATTTTCCAACATTCACCCTTGCAAAACCTTGTGTTCCAAATTTTTCCCTCCCTTACCTCCGGCCCCTTCCCTAGATGGCAAGTAATCCAATATATGTTTAAAATGTAGCACAAACTTGTGAGGATCAGGGATAGTAACATGTAAAGTGTTTTGCAAATATTAAATATTATTACTAATCTCCAAAACTAGCCTTTCCCTTGAGCTGAAGTTCCAATTTTTTTCAACTATTTGCTGGTTATCTCCATCCACAAACTTAACATGTCCAAACCTGAATTCACCAACACTCCTTAAACCTGTTCTCTATCTTCCCAGTTATCCTGGACCAAAGGCTTTGAGATTTTTGGACTGGTTAAATTTCCTTTTCCTCACTCCACTCATCCAAATAATTGCCAAATCCTGGTGAATTCTAAGTCCCCAATTTGTCCAGCATCCCTCTCTGTCTCTCCCGCTCCTCCTACCACCTGCCTGTTCATTCCCCCATTATTACTATACCTCTGTTTGGACATCCTGCCTTCAGGAGTATCCCAGGTTCCTTTCCTCTCCTTTTTTAATAGTCTAGCTGATGACTCCCTCATTCAAACAAAATTGCCCAAAGTTACCGGATCTGGTAACTTTTGTTATTCAGCTGTATAGGTCTTTTCGTGATATCCACTATTCCCAGTCTTTCTAAGGTCACGTTCATCATTTCCATGACACTTTCTGTCCATCTCATCCTCTGCTGCCCCTTTTTCTTTTTGCCTTCAAGCTTTCCGAACATCAGGGTCTTTTCCAGTGAATCCCATTTCTCATTATGCTGCCAAAGTATTTAAGCTTTAACATGAGTATTTTACCTTCCAGTGAATAGTCAGGGTAATTTCTTTTAAGTATTGGCTGATTTGAGCTTCTTGCTGTCTGGATCACTCTCAAAAGTCTTGTCTAGCACAATTTGAAAGTGTTGATCCTGTAACACTCAGCTTTCTTTATGATCCAGCTCTCCCACCCAATTGCTACTGGAAAAACCATTGCTTTGACCACATGGACCATTTTTAGCAAGGCCATGTCTCTGCTTTTTAGTCTGCTGTCCAGACTTTCCTTCCAAGGAATAAATGCCTTTTATTTTTCTGGCTCCAAATGCGATCTGTTGTGATCTTTGACCCATAAATAGAAAATTTGACATTACTTCCCTTTTTTCTTCCTCCTGCCAGGAAGTGATAAGACCAAAATGGTACTTTTTTGATCAGAAGTTCCAAGCAGGTTTTACATTCTCCTTCACCCTCATCAAAAGGTTTCTTAATTCTTCACTTTCTGCCATCAGGGTTATCGTCTACATCGAAGATTGTTGATATTTCTCCTGGCAACCTTAATTCCAGCTTTTGATTCATCCAGCCTGGCATTTTGAATGAAGTATTCTGAATATAAGTTAAATAAGGTGACTGTATACAGCCTTGTTGTTCTCCTTTTCTAATCTTAACCCAATCAGTTTTTCTTCTTTCAGTTCTAGCTGTGGCTTCTTGGCCCATGTACAGGTTCCTCAGGAGACTAGTAAGATGATCAGGTACTCACATCTCTTTGAGGACTTGACACGTTGGCTGAGTTCCCAAAGCATGGGATTGCCAAAATCTATTGGCTTTTCCTCAATTCTCATCCTTCTTGACCTCTCTGCAGCCGTTCACATCATCCATCTCTGTCTCTATATCTATCTATCTATCTCTGTTTCTTTCCTCCACCTCTCATTCTCTGTTTGTCTCTCTATCTTTCTCACTTTTCTGGCTTCTTTCAAGTCCCTGTTAAATTTATACCTCCCATAGGAAGCCTTTCCCAGGCCTTCTTAATTAATGGTAGTCCTTCTCCACGGTCCCCACTTGTAGCTTTTTTGTATGCAGCTGCTGCACTATGTGATTGTCCTCCCTTTGTATTCCCAGTGCTTAGCACAGTTCCGTACACAGCAGGTGCTTAATAAATGCCTATTGACTAGGAGCATTTTCTCCCCTCCATCCCTCACATCTCTAACTATATTATAGTGGTACTGATACTTTGTTCTGATCATGTCACTCTCTACCTTCAGTGGATCTTCTTGCATAAACAGTAAGAGTTATGATCCTGGCATTCAAGGCCTGCCACATTCTAGCACAACCTCCTTTTATCTCAGACTGTTCCCATTCCCCAAGTGGAAACAGCAGAGCAACTTGGTGTGAAGAAGAGTCCTGGGCTTCAGTTGGAAAGTGAATTCAAATCTGGCCTCCAATTAACTGTGTGGTCCTGGGCAAGCCCCTTAATCCTGTTTGCCTCCGTTTCCTCATCACTAAAATAAGCTGCAGAAGGAAATGACAGACCACTCCAATGTCTTTGCCAAGAAAACCCCAAATGGGATCACTGATAAACGGCTGAACACCAGCAGTGTACCAGACACTGTGTTAAACTTAGCTTTACAAAAAAAAATTTTTTTTGACAATCACAACAACCCTTTGAAGTACTAGGGGCTGTAATTATTCCCATTTTAGAGTTAAGGAAAGAGAAGCAAACAGAAGTGATCCACAATCATAGCTATCTGGATTTGAACTCGGGTCCTCCTGACTCCAGGCCCATCACTGCACCCACTGCACCAGCCAGTTGGCTTTCTCCCTTGGAGTTACCCTGGATGCAGTCCTTATCTTTGTCTTCTCCACTGGTGGATACAAAATCTCTAACTCAGTCTGTCTAAAATAGCCTCCTTCCCTCTCCTAAAGCTATCCCTTTCTGAACTGTTTCCTTCTAGGTCTTCTAGTCTCCCAGGAGTGTAATCAATGGATGAACTAAACATGATTTAAGTGCTTACTGAGTGCACAGCACTGTGATAAGTGAGGGTCCCCACCCTCAAAAGCTCACTTTCTAAAAGCAGATAAAGCCATCTGATACAGAAGGGGGCCAAGGGAAGGCCCAGGAATTCTTATGGGGTAGCCTTAAGGCACTGTTATAAATCTCCTTTCTTGGCCCTTCCATAGAAAAAGCCATTATTTGTTTCTGAACCTTTTATCTCATTATCTTCCATTATTATCTAAGACTCCTCCCCCTCTCTTACCTAGCGTACCTAATCAGGTGGATAAGCTGGTTGTCTTCCTCCTAGGACGTGACCTTTTCTCCACCTTCATGCGGAACCGCACCCAGCTCTGGCCCTAATAAACTCTCTGACAACTGCAAATACCTGCTCTTGGTCTCCCTGGCTCCCGTGTCTACTCTAACCCCACCTTCAGTCAGTCAACAGGCTTTGGGCCCCATGCTAAGTGCTGTGGATGCAAAAAAGAGGGGCAAAAGACAGTCCCAGCTTCTCCTAGCCATGAACAAGCAAATTATTCAATCATTTTTCAGCCATTTCTGGCTTTTCAAAACCCCATTTGGGGTTTTCTTAGCAAAGATTCTATGGTATGTTAATTTTATTATTTACTTTTTTTTAACTTTCAAAACATAAACATGGATAAATTTTTAACACTGACCCTTGCAAAACCTTGTGTCCCAAATTTTCCCCCACCCCCTCTCCGCTATTTACTTCTCTAGCTCATTTGACAGATGAGGAAACTGAGGTAAATGGAAAGTGATTTGCACAGGATCACACAGCCAATGAATTTAAGAAGATGAGCCTTCCCTTCTCTGGAGTTCTATTCATTACACCATCTTGCTGCTCCAAGCAATATAATATTGGGTTAATTTGGAGATAGTCAATGAAACAGTTAAAAGTGATTTTCCTAAGCACAGATCGGACCATGTTATTCCTTAACTAAATATACTCTAGTGGTTCCCTGTGGCCTCTGGGATCAAATACAAACTCCTCTGTTTGGTATTTAAAGCCCTTTGAAATTTGACCCCGATCTACCTTTCTATTCCTCCTCCTA
The DNA here is from genome assembly GCF_048593235.1 of Sminthopsis crassicaudata. Classification (NCBI taxonomy): domain Eukaryota; kingdom Metazoa; phylum Chordata; class Mammalia; order Dasyuromorphia; family Dasyuridae; genus Sminthopsis; species Sminthopsis crassicaudata. Next base: position 451,688,294 of record NC_133620.1, read on the forward strand.
CATTAAGAAACTGCACAAGCCAGCCAGACCAGTCATTTGGCTGTTTCTCCGAGAGGCGCTCCATCTTTGGGGGGCTTTGCCGTTGCTCTGATTGTTCTGAGACATGCCTGGGGACGACTTCTCACCATCTGGCTCCTTGGGATTCCTTATTCTGTCAAGACCTTCAGACAGCCCTTTCTAGGGGAAGCCTTTCCTGATCACTTCAGCTGATTGTGTCCTCCCTTCCTGATTGTCTTGTAAAATGATAGCTAACTGCCCTTTCCAATGATTAATCCAATGATTAAAAACATTTATTAAGCACCTACTATGATCCAGGCACTGTGCTGAATCCTTTACAATAGTTAATTCAGTGATTAAAAATATTAATGATCCCGGCACTCTGCAGAGCCCTTTACAATAATTCAGTAAATCAGTAGCAACATAGAGGTAATTAAATCCTCGGAGCTGATGAGGTCACCCAGTGAAGAATGGTAGAGGAGAGGAAGCTCTGTAGGACTCCTGAGGTCAGAGGGCCTGATCTGGGGGACAGTCCCACAACAGACTTTGATCCTCACAACAACCAAGAGGCGAGCAAGTTAAGTGACAGGCCAGGATGGTGCAACCGGAAGTGTCCCAGGCCGAATTTGAACTCAAGGCTCCGTTCATTCTTTTATATTTCTTGTATGACATATTTGTAAAGCAGCTAGGTGGCACATTGAACACAACATGAAGTATCCATGAAGCAGGTGGCCCATTAGAAAGAGCACTGCAGACTCATCTCCCTGAGTTCAAATCTGGGCCCAGACACTTACCAGTATGTGACCTGGGCAAGTCACTTTATCCTGCTTACCTCCATTTCTTCACCTGTAAAATGAGCCGGCAATGGCCGATCACTCTAGTATCTTTGCCAAGAAAACCCCAAAAGACATGATTGAAAAATAACTGAATCTTTGTAAAGTGCTCAGGGAAGTGTCTGGAACATAATAGGTCTTAATAAATGTTTTCTCCCTCTCTCTACACAGTCCTTACAATCCTATAGACTTATCATCTCCCTCAGTAAACTAGAAACTCCTTGAAGGTCGAGTTTGTTTCCATCTGTCTCACAAAGTGCATGGTATATTCACAAACGTCTGGCCACTGACTGAACTCATGCTGTATTCGTCTCTCCTTTCTATCCAAGGAAGGTGTTTCCATGGCTTCTCCAATCCCCATTGGATGATAAACTTCTTAAGAGCAGGCTCTATGTATATTCATCTCTATCCTCCCAAGACCTAGCCCAGTGCCTTCCAAGGCAGGGGTGCCATATTTATGGAATGGATCAATGAATTCTGGGAACAGCTTCATTCTTCTGCCTATGGAGACAAAGAAAAGTTCCTTTAAAAAGTTGTTACAGTATCCTTTAGATTGAAGTCCAGAAGGTCTTAGTGATTTCAGCTGAATCATTCATGACCTTGGGACTTCCCTACTTCCTCCTTGGGCAAATATGAAACTCCAACACTCCTCCTTGTCCAGGTATTGCCCCACCTACTCTTTGCCCTTTCCTTGAGTATAATGTCAATGCTTGTATGGGTTTATTTATATTTTGGTTCAGTGTTTACAGTTCAGTTGTCTAGATGAACTATGTGTCTGTCTCACTGGCTGCTGCGGGAGCATGGGTCACTCCCTGTGTCCCATACCCAATCAGGTGAGCCCTATACAGAGATTTAAAAACAAAAGAACTTCTAGACAGGAACAGAATGGCTTTGCATGCAGTTTCACTCAACCCAAGAAACATTATTTGCTGTATACTAAGACACTGTCAGATACTGGGAATGAAAAGATTCTCCCTACTCTTACAAGGGGCACCATGGATAGAGCACCAGGTCTGGAGCTGGGAGGACCTGAATTCAAATCCATCCTCAGAAACTTACTGACTCTGGGACTACGGACAAGTCAATTAACTCTGTTTGCCTCAGTTCCTTCATCTGTGGAATGAATCGACAAAGGAAATGGCAAATCATTCCATCATCTTTGATGACTCGATTAATCAGTTAAACATAATTACATCCCATCCCCTTGTAAGGAACTGTGGTTGAGGGCATGGGGCGCAATATGTACAGAGGAAATTAAATATATGATATTTGCCAAGTATTTGGGGGAGGGCACAAGGCTCATGTGAAAGGCATTTTGTCAACAGAACAAGGAAAAGGAGAGAAGAAAATCCGTCTCTCTGGAGTACAGAGCGTTGCATAACTGGCAAACTGTGAATGTGTTTTATTGAAAACCTTTTATAAGAGATGGGGCCTTGGGGATATATTTGGAAATCAAAGAAATTTATAACAAAGTACATCAATATCATTAAAATCAAATAGAACTGGGTTTCAGAGGGTGCCCTAGAAGGACAGGATGGAGAAAGGGGAGGGATAGGATGACATGAATGGGTATGAAAGAGCTGGGGATGGAGACTGAGGAAAGAAGCTTCGGATAATGCAGCCTAAAACTCCATCCCAGGGATTCCAAAAAGGGCCGTAAGGCTGTAGGTTGGAATGACCTTTGGTATGTTATATTGACTTGATCATTAAGGAAGGAAAGAGATTCAGAGATTAGCCTCGAGCAGATCCCTCGTCCTGGCCACCTCGTCCCACATATGACAGGCAGAATATTATCGGTTGTGCACCATGAGCTCCCACTTGTCATTCAGATGCCTCCTATGCCTCAGTCTCAATTAATCAATAAACATGTTTTAAGCAACTATGTTCCAAGCACAGTTCTAAGAACAAGATACAAAAAAAGGCAAAAGACAGTTCCTACCCCAAGGAGCTTACAATCTAATAGGGCAGGCAACGTGCAAACATATATCTAGAATGAGCTATGGAGAATATAAATGGGAAGTTGGCAATGGAGGGTTTCCAATAAAAGGGATTTTAGTTGGGAATTAAAGGGAGCCAGGGAGATCAGTTGTTGGAACAAGGGAGGGAGGGAGTTCCAAGATCTGGGGGACAGCCAAAGAGACTGCCCAGAGCTGAGAAATATGGGGAACAAGTCAGGAGGCCAGGGTCACAGGATGGAAGAATGCTCATTGAGGACTGCAGTGTAAGAAAACTGGGAAGGAAGCAGGGGCCAGGTGGAGAAGGCTTAGAAGGCCAAGCAGGATTTTGTACTTGCTCCTGGAGATGAGGTGATCCGACGGGAGCTTTGGGAAAATCACTGGTGACCGAGAGGAAGATGGATTGGAATGGGAAGAGGCTTGAGCTAGGCAGAGCCACTAGCGGGCTCTTTGTTACAGCGGCCCAGGAGTGAGATGATGAGCCCTGGACAGGGGTGGTGCCGTGTTAGGGGAGGGAAGGGGGCAAATTCTAGAGATGGCACAAAACAGAAATCGGGTCTTGGCAACATATGGGGGTCGGCAAGATTGAGGAGCTCTGGGGACTCGGGGCCTGTAACCCCTCTCCTCATGTAATTGGGATCTCATTGTGTCCGGTCTCCAACAGATGACTGCCTTGACCATCCCCGCTCATACTATTTTCCATCTCTTAGCTTCCTGTTCTTTCCCTACTGCCCACAAACATGTCCGCGTCTTTCCCATCCTCAGAAAACCCTCCTTCAATCCTTTTAACTCCACAACGGTAAAAGGCCAACGGCGGTAACTGAGGGCACTTTTCTCTCTCTCTCTAACCTTTTACCGTCCCGCTTCTGACTTTTTCATTCCTCTCTGCAAAGTTACCATCTTGTCAAACATACGCCAAGTCCACGGGTCTTTTGTCAGGATTCCTTCTCTTGGATCTCACTGCGGCCTTTGACACAGCTTTTCATCATTCTCACATCTACGTATCTAGTCCCAAGATCTCCGCGGCCCTCCAGTCTCCACATTTCAGATATCTCTGACTGGACGTCCAGTAGACTGTTTCTTTCCCCCGAGGCTGGGGTTAAGTGCCTTGCCTTAAGTGTCTGAGATCGGATTTGATCTCGGGTCCTCCTGAATCCAGGGCTGGTGCTCTGTCCACTGCGCCCCCTAGCTGCCCCCTCCAGGAGACATTTTAAACTTCACTTACCCAGAACATTAGCCACCTTTCCCCCTAAATCCTCCTTTCTCCTACCTTCCCCATTACTATGGAGGTTAACCATTATCTCTCACTGTTCTAGCCCCCATCCTATATGGCACCAAGCCTGTCAATTGATTTCCCCTTCTCATTTCTCAAATACTCCCCCTTCTTTCCTCTGCTACCACTTTAGTGCTGCCCTGAATCACTTGACGTCCTGATTATGGCAATATCCTGCTGCTTCCCCCCCTACACCCCCCCATTCAGCCACTAAAGTGAGTTTTCCAAGGCACAGCTCTGGGCAGGTCACCCCCTACTTACTCTCGTGTCTCCCTGTTTCCTCCAGATACAAAATGCTCTCTGGCAGCCCCTTCCCCGCCAGCCCAGCCTTCTTACAGCTTCATTCCCCTCCGCCCGCTCTTGTGGGACCTTCTTGCTGGGCCGCGCTCCCTGCTCATCTCCTGGCTTCCCTAGCTTCCTTCAGGACCCGGGAGGAAGGAACCAGGAAACCCCAGGCCCGTTTCTACAGCCGCGGTGCCTAAGAGGGAAGAACTGGCAGGTGTGGATCTAACGGGAAGCGGGTGGGACTAAGGGAAGGGGCCGCGCAGTGCGCAGCCGCCGCACTCCTCGGGCCGGGGGGAGGGGGTCCCGGAGGCTCTGGGAGCTGAAGGTGGGACAAAGAAACCCCGGACGTTTATCTATTTGGCCGGCATTTATTAACTGCCTCCGGTGTGCTAAAGACGGAGGATCCAAGCAGGGGTTAAAAAGCCCATTTCAAGCGCGCTTTCTAAGAGTCCGCCACCGGCTGAACAAATGAGCGGCCGCGGACTCGAGGGAGAGCTCTGACTTACGGGGCGACTGGCCGAGAAGC